>NW_024057717.1:47500-91878 GCF_016432855.1 Salvelinus namaycush | reverse complement strand
AACATGATCAAACCATTTTTCATTATCTGTTATTTCTGGTTTGCTCTTATGCTTCTTTAAATTAGCCAAGGAGGCTAATTTGTCAAATATAAAGTTCTCCCTCCTTCTCTTGTCCTCCCTCTCTTGTCCCTCCCTCCCTCTCTTGTCCCTCCCTCCCTTTCTTGTCCCTCCCTTCCTATATTGTCCCTCCCTCCCTCTCTTGTCCCTTCCTCCCTCTCTTTTCCCTCCCTCTCTTATACCTCCCTCCCTCTCTTGTCCCTCCCTCTCTTGTCCCTCCCTCCATTTCTTGTCCCTCCCTTCCTCTCTTGTCTCTCCCTCCCTTTCTTGTCCCTCCCACCCTCTCTTGTCCCTCCCTCCCTCTCTTGTCCCTCCCTCCCTCTCTTGTCCATCCCTCCCTCTCCTGTCCCTCCCTCTCTTGTACCTCCCACCCTCTCTTGTACCTCCAACCCTCTCTTGTCCCTCCCTCTCTTGTCCCTCCTTCTCTTGTCCCTCCCTCTCTTATCCCACCCTCCCTCTCTTGTACCTCCCACCCTCTCTTGTCCCTCCCTCTCTTTTCCCAGTGTGTGTGAGCGTGTGTTTCCCAGTGTGTGAGCTGAGCGTGTGTTTCCCAGTGTGTGAGCTGAGCGTGTTTCCCAGTGTGTGTGTGCGTGTGTTTCCCAGTGTGTGAGCTGAGCGTGTTTCCCAGTGTGTGAGCTGAGCGTGTGTTTCCCAGTGTGTGTGTGCGTGTGTTTCCCAGTGTGTGTGTGCGTGTGTTCCCCAGTGTGTGTGCGTGAGCGTGTGTTTCCCAGTGTGTGAGCTGAGCGTGTGTTTCCCAGTGTGTGAGCTGAGCGTGTGTTTCCCAGTGTGTGTGTGCGTGTGTTTCCCAGTGTGTGTGTGCGTGTGTTCCCCAGTGTGTGTGCGTGAGCGTGTGTTTCCCAGTGTGTGTGTGCGTGTGTTTCCCAGTGTGTGTGAGCGTGTGTTTCTCAGTGTGTGAGCTGAGCGTGTGTTTCCCAGTGTGTGTGTGCGTGTGTTTCCCAGTGTGTGAGCTGAGCGTGTGTTTCCCAGTGTGTGTGTGCGTGTGTTTCCCAGTGTGTGTGAGCGTGTGTTTCCCAGTGTGTGTGTGCGTGTGTTCCCCAGTGTGTGAGCTGAGCGTGTTTCCCAGTGTGTGTGTGCGTGTGTTTCCCAGTGTGTGAGCTGAGCGTGTGTTTCCCAGTGTGTGAGCTGAGCGTGTTTCCCAGTGTGTGAGCTGAGCGTGTGTTTCCCAGTGTGTGTGTGCGTGTGTTTCCCAGTGTGTGAGCTGAGCGTGTGTTTCCCAGTGTGTGTGTGCGTGTGTTTCCCAGTGTGTGAGCTGAGCGTGTTTCCCAGTGTGTGAGCTGAGCGTGTGTTTCCCAGTGTGTGTGTGCGTGTGTTTCCCAGTGTGTGAGCTGAGCGTGTGTTTCCCAGTGTGTGTGAGCGTGTGTTCCCCAGTGTGTGAGCTGAGCGTGTGTTTCCCAGTGTGTGTGTGAGCGTGTGTTTCCCAGTGTGTGAGCTGAGCGTGTGTTTCCCAGTGTGTGTGAGCGTGTGTTCCCCAGTGTGTGAGCTGAGTGTGTGTTTCCCAGTGTGTGTGTGTGCGTGTGTTTCCCAGTGTGTGAGCTGAGCGTGTGTTCCTCAGTGTGTGAGCTGAGCGTGTGTTCCTCAGTGTGTGTGAGCGTGTGTTTCCCAGTGTGTGTGTGCGTGTGTTTCCCAGTGTGTGAGCTGAGCGTGTGTTCCCCAGTGTGTGAGCTGAGCGTGTGTTTCCCAGTGTGTGTGTGCGTGTGTTTCCCAGTGTGTGTGCGTGTGTTTCCCAGTGTGTGAGCTGAGCGTGTGTTCCCCAGTGTGTGAGCTGAGCGTGTGTTTCCCAGTGTGTGTGTGCGTGTGTTCCTCAGTGTGTGAGCTGAGCGTGTGTTTCCCAGTGTGTGTGTGCGTGTGTTTCCCAGTGTGTGAGCTGAGCGTGTGTTTCCCAGTGTGTGAGCTGAGCGTGTGTTTCCCAGTGTGCGTGTGCGTGTGTTTCCCAGTGTGCGTGTGCGTGTGTTTCCCAGTGTGTGAGCTGAGCGTGTGTTCCTCAGTGTGTGAGCTGAGCGTGTGTTTCCCAGCGTGTGTGTGCGTGTGTTCCTCAGTGTGTGTGCGTGAGCGTGTGTTTCCCAGTGTGTGTGTGCGTGTGTTCCTCAGTGTGTGAGCTGAGCGTGTGTTTCCCAGCGTGTGAGCTGAGCGTGTTTCCCAGTGTGCGTGTGCGTGTGTTTCCCAGTGTGCGTGTGCGTGTGTTTCCCAGTGTGCGTGTGCGTGTGTTTCCCAGTGTGTGTGTGCGTGTGTTTCCCAGTGTGTGAGCTGAGCGTGTGTTCCCCAGTGTGTGAGCTGAGCGTGTGTTTCCCAGTGTGTGTGTGCGTGTGTTTCCCAGTGTGTGAGCTGAGCGTGTGTTTCCCAGCGTGTGAGCTGAGCGTGTGTTTCCCAGTGTGTGAGCTGAGCGTGTGTTCCTCAGTGTGTGAGCTGAGCGTGTGTTTCCCAGCGTGTGTGTGCGTGTGTTCCTCAGTGTGTGTGCGTGAGCGTGTGTTTCCCAGTGTGTGTGTGCGTGTGTTCCTCAGTGTGTGAGCTGAGCGTGTGTTTCCCAGCGTGTGTGTGCGTGTGTTCCTCAGTGTGTGTGCGTGAGCGTGTGTTTCCCAGTGTGTGTGTGCGTGTGTTCCTCAGTGTGTGAGCTGAGCGTGTGTTTCCCAGCGTGTGTGTGCGTGTGTTCCTCAGTGTGTGTGCGTGAGCGTGTGTTTCCCAGCGTGTGAGGGCGGTTATCAGCCAGACCAGATGGTTCTTCTCTCCTCCTTTCCTCCCTCGTTCCAGAGAAATGGAGAGATGTCTCATGGGAAGAAAGGAGGCGAGCAGCAGCAGGAGAGATGAACGAAGGAGGAAGTGTAATAGAGATACAGCCAGAGTGTTGGTCTGTGCAGGCGTGTGTGTGTGTGTGTGTGTGTTTGTGGGGGGAGGGGGGTTGTGTGTGTGTATGTGTGTGTGTGTGTGTGTGTGTTTGTGGGGGGGGGGGGGGGGGGGTTGTGTGTGTGTATGTGTGTGTGTGTGTGGGGTTGTGTGTGTGTGTGTGTTTGGGGTTGTGTGTGTGTGTGGGGTTGTGTGTGTGTGTGTTTGGGGTTGTGTGTGTGTGTGTGTGTGTGGGGTTGTGTGTGTGTGTGTGGGGTTGTGTGTGTGTGTGTGTGTGTGTGTGTGTTTGTGTGGGGGGGGGGGTTGTGTGTGTGTATGTGTGTGTGTTTGTGTGTGAGGGGTTGTGCGTGTGTGTGTGTGGGGGGGGGGTTGTGTGTGTGTTTGCGTATGTGGGGTTGTGTGTGTGTGTGTGTGTGGGATTGTGTGTGTGTGTGGGGTTGTGTGTGTGTGTGTGTGTGGGATTGTGTGTGTCTGTGTACAGAGGCAGTAACAGTCAGCTGGCAGTAAAAAGCAAGCAGAGGTACTGTAGTGTTGCCGGGGGAAGTGGAGAGTTGACTATCCTGGGCATAGTGACACACACTCAAATAAACACACACACCAGCGGCAGGTGAAATATAAACAGAGACAGAGGAAGAGAGTGAGCGAGAGTGAGTGAGAGAGGATAAGAGAGAAGGGGTAAGTGAAGGGGATGGGGGGTGATTGAGGGAAAAGACAGCACTGCGTAGAAGGAAGCAATATACCAGGCGGTGTTACAGACCGAGAGTCTCTCGATGGTATATCTGTAAAACTTCCTGAGGGTCTTACGGGCCAAGATTCATTTCTTCAACCACCTGAGATTGAAGAGGCGCTGTTGCTGCCGGTGTGGAGGGACCATTTCTGGTCCTTAGTGATATGCACACAAGCTTTTGAACCTCTCCACTGCTGCTCTGGGGATGCGGCTAGGGATTCTCTGGGGACGCGGCTGGGATTCTCTGGGGACGCGGCTGGGATGCTCTGGGGACGCGGCTAGGGATGCTCTGAGGACGCGGCTAGGGATGCTCTGGGGACGCGGCTGGGATGCTCTGGGGACGCTGCTAGGGATGCTCTGGGGATGCGGCTAGGATGCTCTGAGGACGCGGCTGGGATGCTCTGAGGACGCGGCTAGGGATGCTCTGGGGACGCTGCTAGGGATGCTCTGGGGACGCGGCTGGGGTGCTCTGGGGACGCGGCTGGGATGCTCTGAGGACGCGGCTAGGATCCTCTGGGGACGCGGCTGGGATGCTCTGGGGACGCGGCTGGGATGCTCTGAGGACGCGGCTAGGATGCTCTGAGGACGCGGCTAGGATGCTCTGGGGACGCGGCTAGGATGCTCTGGGGACGCGGCTGGGATGCTCTGAGGACGCGGCTAGGATGCTCTGGGGACGCGGCTGGGATGCTCTGGGGACGCGGCTGGGATGCTCTGAGGATGCGGCTGGGATGCTCTGGGGACGCGGCTGGGATGCTCTGGGGACGCGGCTGGGATGCTCTGGGGACGCGGCTGGGATGCTCTGAGGACGCGGCTGGGATGCTCTGAGGACGCGGCTAGGGATGCTCTGAGGACGCGGCTAGGGATGCTCTGGGGACGCGGCTAGGATGCTCTGAGGACGCGGCTAGGGATGCTCTGGGGACGCGGCTGGGATGCTCTGAGGACGCGGCTAGGATGCTCTGAGGACGCGGCTAGGGATGCTCTGAGGACGCGGCTAGGATGCTCTGAGGACGCGGCTAGGATGCTCTGAGGACGCGGCTAGGGATGCTCTGAGGACGCGGCTGGGATGCTCTGGGGACGCGGCTGGGATGCTCTGGGGACGCGGCTGGGATGCTCTGGGGACGCGGCTGGGATGCTCTGGGGACGCGGCTGGGATGCTCTGGGGACGCGGCTGGGATGCTCTGAGGACGCGGCTGGGATTCTCTGGGGACGCGGCTGGGATGCTCTGAGGACGCGGCTAGGGGTGCTCTGAGGACGCGGCTAGGGATGCTCTGAGGACCAGCCAGGTCACCAGTGATATACACTACATGACCAAAAGTGCTTGTCCAACATGGGTATAAATATGGAGTTGGTCCCCCCTTTGCTGCTATAACAGCCTCCACTCTTCTGGGAAGGCTTTCCACTAGATGTTGGAACATTGCTGCTGGGACTTGCTTCCGTTCAGCAAAAAAGAGCATTTGGAGGTCGGGCACTGATGTTGGGCGATTAGGCCTGGATCGCAGTCACCGTTCCAATTCATCCCAAAGGTGTTCGATTGAGTTGAGGTCAGGGCTCTGTGCAGGCCAGTGAACTTCTTCCACACCGATCTCCACAAACCAGTTCTGTATGGACTTCGCTTTGTGCACTGGGGCATTGTCATGCTGAAACAGGAAAGGGCCTTTCCCAAACTCTTGCCACAAAGTTGGAAGCACAGAATCATCTAGAATGTCATTGTCTGCTGTAGCATTAAGATTTCCCTTCCCTGGAACTAAGGGGCCTCACCTGAACCATGAAAAACAACCCCAGACCATTATTCCTCCTCCACCAAACTTTACAGTTGGCATTATGCATTGGAGCAGGTAGCGTTCTCCTGGCATCCGCCAAACCAAGATTCGTCTGTCGGACTGCCAGATGGAGAAGCGCGGTTCATCACTCCAGAGTCCAATGGCGGCTAGCTTTACACCACTCTAGCCGACGCTTGGAATTGAGCATGGTAATCTTAGGCTTGTGTGCGGCTGCTTGGCCATGGAAACCCATTTCATGAAGCTCCTGACCAACAGTTATTGTGCTGACGTTGCTTCCAGACTCAGTTTGGAACTCGGTAGTGAGTGTTGCAACCGAGGACAGACAATTTTTACGAGCTACACGCTGCAGCACTCGGCGGTCCCGTTCTGTGAGCTTGTGCGTGGTCTACCACTTCGCAGCTGAGCCGTTGTTGCTCCTAGACATTTTGCGGTTCACAATGACAGCACGGTCAATTGACCGGGGGCAGCTCTAGAAGGGCAGAAATTCGATGAACTGACTTGGAAAGGTGACATCATACGACGTTGCCATGTTGAAAGTCACTGAGCTCTTCAGTAAAGGCCATTCTAATGGAAATGTTTGTCTATGGAGATTGCATGGCTGTGTGCTCGATTTTATACACCTGCCAGCAACTGGTGTGGCTGAAATAGCAGAATCGTAAAGTTTGAAAAGGTGTTGAAATACTATTTAAATATTGTGTAAGTCAGTATTCGACATCCATCGGTGTCTGAGGACGTCGGGAGATGATGTGGAGACCGGCCACTAGGGGCAACAGTGAGGTAGAGTTTCGCAATAGGATGCTGGATGGGCGTCTGCTATATGGGATGGTGGATGGGCGTCTGCTATATGGGATGGTGGATGGGCGTCTGCTATATGGGATGGTGGATGGGCGTCTGCTATATGGGATGCTGGATGGGCGTCTGCTATATGGGATGGTGGATGGGCGTCTGCTATATGGGATGCTGGATGGGCGTCTGCTATATGGGATGGTGGATGGGCGTCTGCTATATGGGATGGTGGATGGGCGTATGCTATATGGGATGGTGGATGGGCGTCTGCTATATGGGATGCTGGATGGGCGTCTGCTATATGGGATGGTGGATGGGCGTCTGCTATATGGGATGGTGGATGGGCGTCTGCTATACGGGATGGTGGATGGGCTTCTGCTATATGGGATGCTGGATGGGCGTCTGCTATATGGGATGGTGGATGGGCGTCTGCTATACGGGATGGTGGATGGGCGTCTGCTATATGGGATGGTGGATGGGCGTCTGCTATATGGGATGCTGGATGGGCGTCTGCTATATGGGATGCTGGATGGGCGTCTGCTATATGGGATGGTGGATGGGCGTCTGCTATATGGGATGGTGGATGGGCGTATGCTATATGGGATGGTGGATGGGCGTCTGCTATATGGGATGCTGGATGGGCGTCTGTTATATGGGATGCTGGATGGGCGTCTGCTATATTGGATGGTGGATGGGCGTCTGCTATATGGAATGCTGGATGGGCGTCTGCTATATGGAATGCTGGATGGGCGTCTGCTATATGGGATGGTGGATGGGCATCTGCTATATGGGATGGTGGATGGGCGTCTGCTATATGGGATGGTGGATGGGCGTCTGCTATATGGGATGCTGGATGGGCGTCTGAAAGTTGTTTTGAATATTTTTTGTATTAAGCCAAACGCTAACCTTAACCATTCAGAGTTAATGTCTAACCTTAACCATTCAGTGTTAATGTCTAACCTTAACCATTCAGAGTTAATATCTAACCTTAACCATTCAGAGTTAATGTCTTACTTTAACCATTCAGAGTTAATGTCTTACCTTAACCATTCAGAGTTAATGTCTAACCTTAACCATTCAGAGTTAATGACTAACCTTAACCATTCAGAGTTAATGACTAACCTTAACCATTCAGAGTTAATATCTTACCTTAACCATTCAGAGTTAATGTCTTACCTTAACCATTCAGAGTTAATGTCTAACCTTAACCATTCAGAGTTAATGTCTTACCTTAACCATTCAGAGTTAATGACTAACCTTAACCATTCAGAGTTAATATCTTACCTTAACCATTCAGAGTTAATGTCTTACCTTAACCATTCAGAGTTAATGTCTTACCTTAACCATTCAGAGTTAATGACTAACCTTAACCATTCAGAGTTAATGTCTAACCTTAACCATTCAGAGTTAATGTCTAACCTTAACCATTCAGAGTTAATGACTAACCTTAACCATTCAGAGTTAATGTCTAACCTTAACCATTCAGAGTTAATGACTAACCTTAACCATTCAGAGTTAATATCTTACCTTAACCATTCAGAGTTAATGTCTTACCTTAACCATTCAGAGTTAATGTCTTACCTTAACCATTCAGAGTTAATGACTAACCTTAACCATTCAGAGTTAATGTCTAACCTTAACCATTCAGAGTTAATGTCTAACCTTAACCATTCAGAGTTAATGACTCACCTTAACCATTCAGAGTTAATGACTCACCTTAACCATTCAGAGTTAATGACTAACCTTAACCATTCAGAGTTAATGACTCACCTTAACCATTCAGAGTTAATGACTAACCTTAACCATTCAGAGTTAATGACTAACCTTAACCATTCAGAGTTAATGACTAACCTTAACCATTCAGAGTTAATGTCTTACCTTAACCATTCAGAGTTAATGGCTAACCTTAACCATTCAGAGTTAATGTCTTACCTTAACCATTCAGAGTTAATGACTAACCTTAACCATTCAGAGTTAATGACTAACCTTAACCATTCAGAGTTCATGTCTTACCTTAACCATTCAGAGTTAATGTATAACCTTAACCATTCAGAGTTAATGTCTAACCTTAACCATTCAGAGTTAATGTATAACCTTAACCATTCAGAGTTAATGTCTAACCTTAACCATTCAGAGTTAATGTATAACCTTAACCATTCAGAGTTAATGTCTAACCTTAACCATTCAGAGTTAATGTATAACCTTAACCATTCAGAGTTAATGACTCACCTTAACCATTCAGAGTTAATGCCTAACCTTAACCATTCAGAGCTAATACCTAACCTTAACCATTCAGAGTTAATGTCTAACCTTAACCATTCAGAGTTAAAACCTTAACCATTCAGAGTTAATGTCTAACCTTAACTATTCAGAGTTAATGTCTAACCTTAACCATTCAGAGTTAATGTCTAACCTTAACCATTCAGAGTTAATGTCTAACCTTAACCATTCAGAGTTAATGACTAACCTTAACCATTCAGAGTTAATGTCTAACCTTAACCATTCAGAGTTAATGACTAACCTTAACCATTCAGAGTTAATGTCTTACCTTAACCATTCAGAGTTCATGTCTTACCTTAACCATTCAGAGTTAATGTCTTACCTTAACCATTCAGAGTTAATGACTAACCTTAACCATTCAGAGTTAATGTCTAACCTTAACCATTCAGAGTTAAAACCTTAACCATTCAGAGTTAATGACTAACCTTAACCATTCAGAGTTAATGTCTAACCTTAACCATTCAGAGTTAATGTCTAACCTTAACCATTCAGAGTTAATGTCTAACCTTAACCATTCAGAGTTAATGTATAACCTTAACCATTCAGAGTTAATGTCTAACCTTAACCATTCAGAGTTAATGTCTAACCTTAACCATTCAGAGTTAATGACTCACCTTAACCATTCAGAGTTAATGTCTAAACTTAACCATTCAGAGTTAATGTCTAACCTTAACCATTCAGAGTTAATGTCTAACCTTAACCATTCAGAGTTAATATCTTACCTTAACCATTCAGAGTTAATGTCTAAACTTAACCATTCAGAGTTAATGTCTAACCTTAACCATTCAGAGTTAATGTCTAACCTTAACCATTCAGAGTTAATGACTAACCTTAACCATTCAGAGTTAATGTCTAACCTTAACCATTCAGAGTTAATGACTAACCTTAACCATTCAGAGTTAATGTCTAACCTTAACCATTCAGAGTTAATGACTAACCTTAACCATTCAGAGTTAATGTCTAACCTTAACCATTCAGAGTTAATGCCTAACCTTAACCATTCAGAGTTAATGTCTAACCTTAACCATTCAGAGTTAATGCCTAACCTTAACCATTCAGAGTTAATGCCTAACCTTAACCATTCAGAGTTAATGTCTAACCTTAACCATTCAGAGTTAATGCCTAACCTTAACCATTCAGAGTTAATGTCTAACCTTAACCATTCAGAGTTAATGTCTAACCTTAACTATTCAGAGTTAATGCCTAACCTTAACCATTCAGAGCTAATACCTAACCTTAACCATTCAGAGTTAATGTCTAACCTTAACCATTCAGAGTTAAAACCTTAACCATTCAGAGTTAATGTCTAACCTTAACTATTCAGAGTTAATGTCTAACCTTAACCATTCAGAGTTAATGTCTAACCTTAACCATTCAGAGTTAATGTCTAACCTTAACCATTCAGAGTTAATGTATAACCTTAACCATTCAGAGTTAATGTCTAACCTTAACCATTCAGAGTTAATGTCTAACCTTAACCATTCAGAGTTAATGACTAACCTTAACCATTCAGAGTTAATGACTAACCTTAACCATTCAGAGTTAATGTATAACCTTAACCATTCAGAGTTAATGCCTAACCTTAACCATTCAGAGTTAATGACTAACCTTAACCATTCAGAGTTAATGTCTAACCTTAACCATTCAGAGTTAATGACTAACCTTAACCATTCAGAGTTAATGTCTAACCTTAACCATTCAGAGTTAATGTATAACCTTAACCATTCAGAGTTAATGCCTAACCTTAACCATTCAGACATAATGCTTTACCTTAACCATTCATAGTTAATGTCTAACCTTAACCATTCAGAGTTAATGACTAACTTTAACTATTCAGAGTTAATGCCTAACCTTAACCATTCAGAGCTAATACCTAACCTTAACCATTCAGAGTTAATGTCTAACCTTAACCATTCAGAGTTAAAACCTTAACCATTCAGAGTTAATGTCTAACCTTAACTATTCAGAGTTAATGCCTAACCTTAACTATTCAGAGTTAATTGCGACTCCACTTTTGTCTCTTTGATTGTTTTACGGAGGCCATAGTTGGTCTGTTTTGTACACATCCATGTAGTGGTTTAAGATTTCAGTTTTACGCAAACATCTTCATTTATTCACGTTTATTTTGGTTTAGAAAAATTATAATTGTCACAGTGGGAACAACATCCTCTTTGCATATGAACCCAGTCACTGAACAAATATACACGTCGATATTATTCTCAGAGGTGACCCGGATCTGATTTGCCGAAGGGCGGGCTTGGTCAACATTGCTTGATGTACGAGTAGCACAGGAGATATAATTTCTGTAGCATTTTCTAGATTTCCTTTACTAAAGTCCCCAACAACCATAAATACAGCCTCAGGATATGTGGTTTCCAGTTTGCACAAATTCCAGTGTAGTTCCCTGAGAGCTACCGTGATGTTGGTTTGGGGGGATTATACACGGCCAAGACGATGACCTAAGAAATGTATCTTGGGAGGTAAGACAGTCGGCATTTGATGGTGAGATATTCCAGATCAGGAGAACAAAAGGACTTGAGTCCCTGTACGTTACCACAATCAAACCACGAGAAGTTAATCATGACACATACTCCTCCATCTTTCTTTTTCCGAAGAGTTCATTCTTCCTGTCTGCACCGTGGACGGAGAGTTCATTCTTCCTGTCTGCACCGTGGACGGAGAGTTCCTTCTTCCTGTCTGCACCGTGGACGGAGAGTTCATTCTTCCTGTCTGCACCGTGGACGGAGAGTTCCTTCTTCCTGTCTGCACCGTGGACGGAGAGTTCCTTCTTCCTGTCTGCACCGTGGACGGAGAGTTCATTCTTCCTGTCTGCACCGTGGACGGAGAGTTCATTCTTCCTGTCTGCACCGTGGACGGAGAACCCCGCTGGCTGATGGACAGGGACAATATATCCGATTGAGTCTCTATGTCACACCCTGATCTGGTTCACCAGTCTTTGTGATTGTCTCCACCCCCTCCAGGTGTCACCCATTATCCCCAGTGTATTTATACCTATGTTCTCTGTTTGTCTGTTGCCAGTTCGTTTTGTTCCATCAAGCCTACCAATGGTTTTCCCTCTGTTCTTTTCTCTTGATTGTTCCTGTTCTAGTTTTCCCGGTTTTGACCTTTTCTGCCTGCCCTGACCCTGAGCCTGTCTGCCGTCCTGTACCTTTGCCCTGGATTACTGACCCTTGCCTGCCCTGTTGGATTAATAAACTGTTGTTAACTCGACATTGAAAATATGAGTCTCTAAGAGTTTTCCATCAAATCCTCTGTCAAATGAGTTGTTGATCATTGCTAGACAACCATTTTCAGGTCTTGCCATAGATCTTCAAGTAGATTTAAGTCAAAAACTGTAACTCGGCCACTCGGGAACATTCACTGTCTTCTTGATAAGCAACTCCAGTGTAGATTTGGCCTTGTGTTTTAGGTTATTGTCCTGCTGAAAGGTGAATGCATCTCCTGGTCTCTGGTGGAAAGCAGACTGAACCAGATTTTTCTCTAGGATTTTGCCTGTGCTTAGGTCCATTCCGTTTCTTTTTTATCCCCCAAAAAACTCCCCAGTACTGAATGATTACAATCATACCCATAACATGATGCAGCCACCACTATGCTTGAACATAGGAAGAGTGGTACTCAGTAATGTGTTGTATTGGATTTGTCCCAAACATAACACTTTGTATTCAGGACAAAAAGTTAATTACTTTGCCACATTCTTTGCAGTATTACTTTAATGCCTTGTTACAAACCAGATGCATGTTTTGGAATATTTGTATTATGTACAGGCTTCCTTCTTTTTACTCTGCCAATTAGGTTAGTATTGTGGATTAACTACAATGTTGTTGATCCTTCCTCAGTTTTGCTCCTATCACAGCCATTAAACTCTGTAACTGTTTTATAGTCACCATTGGCCTCATGGTGAATTCCCTGAGCAGTTTCCTTCCTCTCCGGCAACTGAGTTAGGAAGGACGCCTGTATCTTTGTAACTGGGTGTATTGATACACCATCCAAAGTGTAATTAATAACTTCACCATGCTCAAAGGGATATTCAATGTCTGCTTTTTTTTCCCACCCATCTACCAATAGGTGCCCTTCTTTGCGAGGCATTGGAAAACCTCCCTGGTCTTTGTGGTTGAAACTGTGTTTGAAGTTCACTGCTCAACAGATAATTGTATCATGTAACCACTATTATTTCACACAGAGTCCATACAACTTATTATGTGACTTGTTAGGCAGATTTTTACACCTGAACTTATTTAGGCTTGCCGTGACAAAGGGGTTGAATACTTATTGACTCTAGACATTTCCGGTTAAAATTTGTAATTAATTTGTCAAAATGTCGAAAAAGCACAATTCCACTTTGACATTTTGGGGTGTGGGGGAATGTCATGACTCTCCTGTGAAGATATGAAGGAGCCAGTAACACAAGCATCTCAATTTAACTTTCAATTCAGGTTGTAACAACTAAATGTGGAAAAATTCAAGGGGTGTGAACACTTCCTGATAGACTGTATACTCGGAACTGACGGATATACACACTGCCTGAATCTGACTAGAGCCCCACTGTATACTCGGAACTGACGGATATACACACTGCCTGAATCTGACTAGAGCCCCACTGTATACTCGGAACTGACGGATATACACACTGCCTGAATCTGACTAGAGCCCCACTGTATACTCGGAACTGACGGATATACACACTGCCTGAATCTGACTAGAGCCCCACTGTATACTCGGAACTGACGGATATACACACTGCCTGAATCTGACTAGAGCCCCACTGTATACTCGGAACTGACGGATATACACACTGCCTGAATCTGACTAGAGCCCCACTGTATACTCGGAACTGACGGATATACACACTGCCTGAATCTGACTAGAGCCCCACTGTATACTCGGAACTGACGGATATACACACTGCCTGAATCTGACTAGAGCCCCACTGTATACTCGGAACTGACGGATATACACACTGCCTGAATCTGACTAGAGCCCCACTGTATACTCGGAACTGACGGATATACACACTGCCTGAATCTGACTAGAGCCCCACTGTATACTCGGAACTGACGGATATACACACTGCCTGAATCTGACTAGAGCCCCACTGTATACTCGGAACAGACGGATATACACACTGCCTGAATCTGACTAGAGCCCCACTGTATACTCGGAACAGACGGATATACACACTGCCTGAATCTGACTAGAGCCCCACTTCTTCTTCTTCTTCTCTGGTGTTCTGGTGCAGACCCCTGCGCTGACTCAGGAAGTTCAGGGAAGTTAAAATGCAAGATGGCGCCGACAGAAATGGTCGCCTTGCTTCGATTCCTTAACTTCGAGTCCTTAGCTTCGAGTCCATAGCTTCAATTCCTTAGCTTCGAGTCCATGCCAAGGCAGCAGCTACTCTTCCTGGGGTCCAGCAGTATTAAGGCATTTTTTTTTTATTATTATTATTTTTTAATTAAATTTTATCCCCTTTTCTCCCCAATTTTCGTGGTATCCAATCGCTAGTAATTACTATCTTGTCTCATCGCTACAACTCCCGTACGGGCTCGGGAGAGACGAAGGTCGAAAGCCATGCGTCCTCCGAAGCACAACCCAACCAAGCCGCACTGCTTCTTAACACAGCGCGCCTCCAACCCGGAAGCCAGCTGCACCAATGTGTCGGAGGAAACACCGTGCACCCGCCCCCCTCGGTTAGCGCGCACTGCGCCCGGCCCGCCACAGGAGTCGCTGGAGCGCGATGAGACAAGGATATCCCTACCGGCCAAACCCTCCCTAACCCGGACGACGCTAAGCCAATTGTGCGTCGCCCCACGGACCTCCCGGTCGCGGCCGGCTGCGACAGAGCCTGGGCGCGAACCCCGACTCTGGTGGCGCAGCTAGCGCTGCGATGCAGTGCTCTAGACCACTGCGCCACCCGGGAGGCCCAGTATTAAGGCATTTTATACAATTTTAAAAACATTACAATACATTCACAGATTTCACAACACACTGTGTGCCCTCAGGCCCCTACTCCACAACTACCACATATCTACAGTACTAAATCCATGTGCACGTGTGTGTATAGTGCGTATGTTGTCATGTGTGTGTATGCATGTGACTGTGCCTATGTTTGTGTTGCTTCAGTCCCCGCTTTTCCATAAGGTGTATTTTTATCTGTTTTTTAAATCTGATTGTACCGCTTGCATCAGTTACTTGATGTGGAATAGAGTTCCATGTAGTCATGGCTCTATGTAGTACTGTGTGCCTCCCATAGTCTGTCCCGGGGAAGAGACCTCTTGTGGCATGTCTTGTGGTGTATGCATGGGTGTCCGAGCTGTGTGCCAGTAGTTTAGACAGGCAGCTCGGTACATTCACAGTGCATTCAGCTCGGTGAAGTCAATCTCTCCTCCACTTTGAGCCAGTAGAGATTTACATGTATATTAATTAATATTAGCTCTCTGTGTACATCTTAGGTCCAGCCGTGCTGCCCTGTTCTGAGACAATTGCAATTTTCCTCAGTCAAGGTGCAACAAAACTAGGGCCGGTAGGACCTGCCCTGTTGATAGTGTTGTTAAGAAGGCAGGGCATCGCTTTATTATGGACAGACTTCTCCCAAGCATTTCGCTACGCTCGCATTGGTATCTGCTAACCATGTGTATGTGACCAATAACATTTGATTTGAAGTGACCTCCGATCTAATCTCCAAATGTTATTTTCGGCTTTAGGCAATAATACCAGGTTGGCAGTATTATTATTATACGTGTCTTATAGTAATATTTGATCAGAACGTCTTTTGTATTATTGCTAGGAGCTAGATGTCGACGCCACCTTGTCTTCACGAGAAAGAAAGAGCGAGAGACCAGTGAAGGTTGGAGTATCGTGTTCGAGCAGGGATTTGATACAAAGATTTTCTAGGATTTAAATCCTATTTCAGTTAGTGCTGCTGTACCAGCAAAAAAATGTCTTAGTGTGTAAAAAGCGGTGGATGTAATCGGATGGTTCATTGGGTAAGAGATAGAGAAAGTCAGTAAGTTCATGGAAGGAGAGATTGTTTCAGGGGAAAAGGTAGAGAAAGGGAAGTTCAAGGTCGTTGGTTTGGGGGTCAAGATGATATTTCTGAAATGTGGTTTGAAATTAGAAAGAAGTTGAGTGAAGAAGAGGGAAGAGGAAGAGAGAAGAGGGAGGAGGGAAGAGGGAAGAGGGAAGAGAGAGGAGGGAAGAGGGAAGAGGGAAGAGGGAAGAGGGAAGAGGGAAGTGAAGAGATGGAGCAGAGAGAGAAAGTATTGGTTACTTGTCAAACGGATAGAGAGAATTTAATTGAATGACAGAATGAAAGAGGGCATTGAAGGGATGTGAGGAAGAAAGGGCGGGATGGAGGAGAGAGATACAAGGGCGATTAAGGAGATAAAGAGGTAATGTACCTGACAAGCCAGGAACAGGAAGAGGAAGAGGAAGAGGAACAGGAACAGGAACAGGAAGATGAAGAGGAAGATAAACAGGAAGAGGAAGAGGAACATGAAGAGGAAGAGAAAGAGGAACAGTAAGAGGAAGATGAACAGGAAGAGGAAGAGGAAGAGAAACAGGAAGAGGAAGAGGAAGAGAAACAGGAAGATGAACAGGAAGAGTAAGCGGAAGAGGAACAGGAAGAGGAAGAGGAAGAGGGAGAGAACAGGAACAGGACGAGGGAGAGAACAGGAACAGGAAGTGGAACAGGAAGAGGAACTGGAAGAGGGACAGGAAGTGGAACAGGGGAAGAGGGGAAAAAATAAAAAAAATACAGGAGGGTTAAAAGTTGATAATAGAGAGATTGCATGTAATACTGTAGCACTTAAACTATCTTCCAGAGAGAAAGAGAGACAGAGATGCCATGCCGATAAAGCCCCTTGAATTGAATTGAGAGAGGAGGGATACTGAAAGAGAAAAGCAGAGGGTGTGGGAGGGGAACAGGAACACCACTTTTTATGAAACTCGATCGTCTATTGAATTAGGTGTGGACCAAAGTGCAGCGTTGTAGGTGTTCATGTTTTTTTTATTTAAACACTAAACAAAATAAACAAAGAGAATGAACGAAAACGAAACAGTCCTGTAAAGGTGAAGACACACAAAATAGAAAACAACTACCCACAAAACACAGGTGGGAAAAGGCTACCTAAGTATGGTTCTCAATCAGAGACAACGATAGACAGCTGCCTCTGATTGAGAACCACACCCGGCCAAAACACACAGAAATAGAAGACATAGAACACAAAACATAGAATGCCCACCCCAACTCACGCCCTGACCAAACCAAAATAGAGACATAAAAAGGATCTCTAAGGTCAGGGCGTAACAGAAACAAGTAGAAAACATTATGAGAAAGGATGGGAAGGGAGAGGTGCCAACAGAGGAAGGATGGGAAGGGGTGATGACAGAGGAAGGATGGGAAGGGAGGGGTGATGACAGAGGAAGGATGGGAAGGGAGGGGTGATGACAGAGGAAGGATGGGAAGGGAGGGGTGATGACAGAGGAAGGATGGGAAGGGGTGATGACAGAGGAAGGATGGGAAGGGAGGGGTGATGACAGAGGAAGGATGGGAAGGGAGGGGTGATGACAGAGGAAGGATGGGAAGGGAGGGGTGCCAACAGAGGAAGGATGGGAAGGGAGGGGTGATGACAGAGGAAGGATGGGAAGGGAGGGGTGATGACAGAGGAAGGATGGGAAGGGAGGGGTGATGACAGAGGAAGGATGGGAAGGGAGGGGTGATGACAGAGGAAGGATGGGAAGGGAGGGGTGATGACAGAGGAAGGATGGGAAGGGAGGGGTGATGACAGAGGAAGGATGGGAAGGGAAGTGTGATGACAGAGGAAGGATGGGAAGGGAGGGGTGATGACAGAGGAAGGATGGGAAGGGAGGGGTGATGACAGAGGAAGGATGGGAAGGGAGGGGTGATGACAGAGGAAGGATGGGGAGGGAGGGGTGATGACAGAGGAAGGATGGGAAGGGAGGGGTGATGACAGAGGAAGGATGGGAAGGGAGAGGTGATGACAGAGGAAGGATGGGAAGGGAGGGGTGATGACAGAGGAAGGATGGGAAGGGAGGGGTGATGACAGAGGAAGGATGGGAAGGGAGGGGTGATGACAGAGGAAGGATGGGGAGGGAGGGGTGATGACAGAGGAAGGATGGGAAGGGAGGGGTGATGACAGAGGAAGGATGGGAAGGGAGGGGTGATGACAGAGGAAGGATGGGAAGGGAGGGGTGATGACAGAGGAAGGATGGGAAGGGAGGGGTGATGACAGGAGAAGGATGGGAAGGGAGGGGTGATGACAGAGGAAGGATGGGAAGGGAGGGGTGATGACAGAGGAAGGATGGGAAGAGAGGGGTGATGACAGAGGAAGGATGGGAAGGGAGGGGTGATGACAGAGGAAGGATGGGAAGAGAGGGGTGATGACAGGGGAAGGATGGGAAGGGAGGGGTGATGACAGAGGAAGGATGGGAAGGGAGGGGTGATGACAGAGGAAGGATGGGAAGGGAGGGGTGATGACAGAGGAAGGATGGGAAGGGAGGGGTGATGACAGAGGAAGGATGGGAAGGGAGGGGTGATGACAGAGGAAGGATGGGAAGAGAGGGGTGATGACAGAGGAAGGATGGGAAGAGAGGGGTGATGACAGGGGAAGGATGGGAAGGGAGGGGTGATGACAGAGGAAGGATGGGAAGGGAGGGGTGATGACAGAGGAAGATTGGGAAGGGAGGGGTGATGACAGAGGAAGGATGGGAAGGGAGAGGTGATGACAGAGGAAGGATGGGAAGGGAGGGGTGATGACAGAGGAAGGATGGGAAGGGAGGGATGATGACAGGGGAAGGATGGGAAGGGAGGGGTGATGACAGAGGAAGGATGGGAAGGGAGGGGTGATGACAGAGGAAGGATGGGAAGGGAGGGGTGATGACAGAGGAAGGATGGGAAGAGAGGGGTGATGACAGAGGAAGGAAGGGAGGGGTGATGACAGAGGAAGGGTGGGAAGGGAGGGGTGATGACAGAGGAAGGATTGAAAGGGAGGAGTGATGACAGAGGAAGGATGGGAAGGGAGGGGTGATGACAGAGGAAGGATGGGAAGGGAGGGGTGATGACAGAGGAAGGATGGGAAGGGAGGGGTGCCGACAGAGGAAGGGTGGGAAGGGAGGGGTGATGACAGAGGAAGGATGGGAAGGGAGGGGTGATGACAGAGGAAGGATGGGAAGAGAGGGGTGATGACAGAGAAAGGATGGGGAGGGAGAGATGATGACAGAGGAAGGATGGGAAGGGAGAGGTGATGACAGGGGAAGAGAGATGATAATGAAGATGCTGCAACAGAGTGAGAGAGACAGAGTAAAGAGGAGAGAAAATGGGGTAAGGGAGGGAGGGTAGAGAATAGACTGGAAAAGCGAAGGAGAGAGGGAGGGAGAAGATAGAAGACTGGGGAGAGAAGCGAAAGAGAAGGAGGGAGGGAGAGTCGGAGGTTTTGTGACCTACTTAGAAACAGAGGAATCATGTTTTTAATGGAAATATGTATAGAGAGAGGGAGAGAGGACAGCAACACAATTAGACCCAACCAAATCATGAGATAACAAAAAGAGAATTATTTGACACATTGGAAAGTAGAGCAAACTAGAATGATATTTGGCCCTAAACAGAGAGTACAGACTGACAGAATACCTGACCACTGTGTCGTGTCTTTGGCTATGCCGGATTAAGTGATATGACATGCTATTCTATAAAATCCTTTCTCTGTAATTAATATTACCTGATTGAGCTAATCATGTAAATGTAATTAACTAGAAAGTCATGGGCACCACGAATTAATATTTAAAGAGCAGTTATCTTCAAAAATAAACTCTTAAAGATCTAGTAATATTCTACATCAATAGCAGTCAATATTAATCGTCACCTTATTTCAGTCTCATCTGAAAGTTGTAAATTCTTGATTATCTTCACGAACCCTGGCTAACAAGTTGAATCAGCAATACAAAATTGGGTTTAATTATTTATTTACTAAATACCTAACTAAATCACACAGAATTACATATACACAGAATGAATCATACCTTAATTACAAATTACATCATAAAGGAAAACGTCCCTAGCGGGCGGAACAGATATGACAGCTTGTTACACAAAAGAAAAGGGGGCTGGGATTTAGTGAAAGAGCGGGAAACTGGAACAGAGGCGAAGCTGTGCTATCGTAAATACAGTATCTTATGCATTCTAAATTACCGCCCATTTGGAAAAGGAAAATGCAATAAATATTTACTCTGAGCTGCGCTTCGGTAGGTTGGTGGTAGATGGAAGGCCGTGTTGCCCAACAGAGTCCTTTGTCCTTTGAAGAATGTCTCTGCTGGTAATTGGATACGTTGTAGTAACGTCATTGTGTGGTAGACGGGATACTCTGTCTGTTCTTTCCTAGCCCACGTTTGCAACTGCTGTTGCTAACTCAACGGCTAGGATGTCTCACTTCTTTAGTAAATAAGAGTTCAAAGTTCATACCATTCGCAACCAAAGCTCACGCTGAGGTTGGCTTCGTTCTGTATTTATTTTCTGAACCATTCTGACATCGGATCGTCATCCTAATGTACCCGGAACAGAAGGTTACATTTTCGTCAAGGGCTTATATAGTAGAGAGAGAAGGGTGTGTTTTCATAGTTTTATAACCCATGTCTCTTCACAGGGGCGGGCCACTGATTGAGCAGAGCCCTAACCTTATGAAAACCCAAATCTCTCATTTGGAAGCTAAGATTACATTTCATCTTTTCACCAATAATTTTATATTCAAACATTTAAATTGCCCAACAATTCCATGTGAATCTGATAACTCTAATGTGTAGACTTTCCACTGTAGAGTTTATGTCATCCTATCATTGTTGAGAATGTCTCAGATGTCAACCGAACTGACATCATATTCATTATTAAGTACCAACGCATATGTTCAACTGGTCGGATTACCAAAATATGGTTCATTTCCCCCCACCTTCTGATGTTCCCAGAATCTCTATGTTAACTTCTTTGTGATAGGGGGCAGCATTTTCACTTTTGGATGAATTGCGTGCCCAAATTTAACTGCCTCCTACTCTGTCCCAGATGCTAATATATGCATAGTATTATTAATATTGGATATAAAACACTCTGACATTTCTAAAACTGTTTGAATGATGTCTGTGAGTATAACAGAACTCATATGGCAGGCAAAAACCTGAGAAAAAAATCCAAACAGGAAGTGAGAATTCTGAGGCTGGTCGATGTTCAACTCATCACCTATTCAATTCCCTGTAAGATATGGATCTGTTTGCACTTCCTACGCCTTCCACTAGATGTCAACAGTCTGTAGAACGTGGAATGAAGCCTCTACTGTGATGTTGAGCCGGATGGGAGGTGTTTCAGTCATTGGTCTGGCAGAATGCCAGTTCATGGTCACGCGCATTCCAAACGATATCGTCTTGCTTTCCATAACTTCTAGAGACACAAAGGAATTCTCCGGTTGGAACGTTATTGGATAGTTATGATAACAACATCCTGAAGATTGATTCTCTACTTAGTTTGACCAGTTTATTCGACTTGTAATATAACTTTTTGAAGTTTTCAACAACATGTGTAGCTTTAATTTGGTGTCTTTCATGTGTGACTTCATGAAAGATAGATTTTTATAGTAATATACTTGAATTTGCCGCGCTACATTTTTTCTGGCTTTTGGCCAAGTGGGACGCTACCGTCCCACATATCCCAGAGAAGTTAACCAAGGGATTTTCAAATGTAACATCAGGGTAGAGAGAGGAAAAAGGGGGGGGGGGGGGTATTTATGACTGCCATAAACCTACCCCCAGGCCAACGTCATGACAACTGTGACTGGTCAGACCACAGACTCAGTGAGCATAGCCCTGCTATTGAGAAAGGCCGCCGTAGGCAGACCTGGCTCTCAAGAGAAGACAGCCTATGTGCACACTGCCCACAAAATGAGGTGGAAACTGAGCTGCACTTCCTAACCTCCTGCCAAATGTGTGACCATATTAGAGACACATATTTCCCTCAGATTACACAGACCCACAAAGAACTCGAAAACAAATCCAATTTTGATAAATTCCCATATGTATTGGGTGAAGTACCACAGTGTGCCATTACAGCAGCAATATTTGTGACCTGTTGCCAAAAGAAAAGGGCAACCAGTGAAGAACAAACACCATTGTAAATACAACCCATATTTTTGTTTATTTATTTTCCCTTTTGTACTTTAACTATTTGCACATCATTACAACACTGTATATAGACATAATATGACATTTATAATGTCTTTATTCTTTTGGAACTTCTGTAATTGTAATATTTACTGTTCATTTTTTATTGTTTATTTCACTTTTGTGTATATTATCTATTTCACTTGCTTTGGCAACGTTAACATAGCCCTTAAATTTAAGAGAGAGGGAGAGAGAGGGAGAGAGAGAGAGGGAGAGAGAGAGAGAGAGAGAGAGAGAGAGAGAGAGAGAGAGAGAGAGAGAGAGAGAGAGAGAGAGAGAGAGAGAGAGAGAGAGAGAGAGAGAGAGAGAGAGAGTAGATGATTTACATTCTGACATTACAGGCAATTATTAATTCTCTGTCACTGATCATGTTTGCCTGAGGCTTCATCTCAAATGGCACCCTATTCCCTATACAGGGCTCTGGTCAAAGGTAGTGCACTACGTAGGGAATAGGGCTTCGTTTGGAACATATGACTCCCACCAGCCAGCCAACCTGGTACACATTATACTGGTTACATCCCTCTGTGTGTGTGTGTGTGTGTGTGTGTGTGTGTGTGTGTGTGTGTGTGTGTGTGTGTGTGTGTGTGTGTGTGTGTGTGTGTGTGTGTGTGTGTGTGTGTGTGTGTGTGTGTGTGTGTGTGTGTGTGTGTGTGTGTGTGTGTGTGTGTGTGTGGTTTTCTGCTCATATCTAAAGTCTATTTATACACACAGCAAATTCTTGTTGAATCATCACTGACATTGTTACATTTTACACTGGCCCAGTGTGTATATGGATCCAGTGGCGACCCGCCATTCAGTGCAGGTGGGGCAGAGTTTTGAGACCCACATTTTTAGCAAAAAATTTATTTTGCAAACAATATTACAAAAAATATGTAGCGCCTTTCTGTGGTGGTGGGGTGGGCCAGCAGAAAGTAGGAGCATTTCACCATGATTGGCTCAGTATTCTGTCACTCATCGGGACGTTGCGTAATCGCCTAACTTCAGTCCTTTAGTAATGGTCTAAAATTTCAGCCCATAGAGTTATATTACAAGTGCCCTTCCAAGAAGGCTCAAGGTCATTGGCCACAGATGAAATGAAGTTATATGGACAGTTGCTTTGATTGGACGGAAATCTTAGCTAGCAGTCATCATCATGAATCAACTGGCCAATCCTTTTTAATCCTTGTCATATGAAGAGAAATAATGAATAGAAAATATAGATTATAGATTATAGATATATAGATGAATTATAATTATAGATTATAGATTAAAATGTATATCGATGCTCATCGGCCATCGAACATAAACACAAGAAGTCGCAAATTCAATGAATGAGTTGTTTGGAAGGAATCGGTGACGGTGGCTAACCGCAAGCATTGCAACTGGGAAGTCAGACTGAATGGTCATCCAACTCGGAATTGTAAATCTTTTTTTTCTTCCTTTGATGACAAAATTTGCCAACCAAGGTACATCCCAGTGTTTTGTATACGTGTTAGTTTTTTTGTGTATTAAAAACCCAGATGATGTCACGCCCTGGCCATAGAGAGGTTTTTATTCTCTATTTTGGTTAGGCCAGGGTGTGACTAAGGTGGGCATTCTAGTTTCTTTATTTCTATGTTTTCTATTTCTTTGTGTTTGGCCGGGTGTGGTTCTCAATCGGAGGCAGCTGTCTATCGTTGTCTCTGATTGAGAACCATACTTAGGTAGCCCTTTGTCCCGCCTGTCTTTGTGGGAAGTTAACTTTGTTTGATGGCACCATAACTATATCCTTAAGCTTCACGGTTTGTTTTTGTTATGTTTATTGTTTTGTTCGGCGTCTTTTTCCCTAATAAAAGAAAATGTCCGCTCACCACGCTGCACCTTGGTCCTCTTCTGTTAACGGCCGTGACAGATGATGTATTCCTGAAGCCTGTCTCCAAATCCTTTACACCGGCGTGACAATAGAGACACAATTGTTGGAAGAAATTAACAAATTAAATTAATAAACAGAAACCGCTCTGTTTATTACAACTTTTGAAACATGTTTATTTCAGTTCCCCATTTTCAAATCAGGTCGACCCCACGTGGAGCCACAACCCCTAGTTTTGGAAACACTGGTTAAAAACACCTCATAGTATTTTTAACCTTAAACCTTTAACCGTTAACATTACGCCATGAGGTTTGTATCTCTTGACAAAGGTCCCTCAGTGTTTAGGTTAAAGGACATATTATTTACAAATCTTTGTCACATGCTCTTTATGAAAGCATTTAGAAAAGACTTCAGAACTGGCAATGGAAACAAACTCAAACATGAATTAACATAACATATATAATATATATATTATAAAATATATATAATATAATATAACATAACCATAGACCAGAGTTCAGGTTTCAGCAAACAAAGGAAAGGAGGCTCAACAACAATGAATGGATTAACAGGACAAACATCCAAAATGACTAATTGGAGTTGGAGAACTCAACATGTTTATTTGTTATTTTTTGTTATTTATTTTTTTTGTACTTCAGCTTGATGTCAAAACATCAATGGATTAAATTGATTTTTCTTGGTAAGCCATTCTTATAACGATAGAGCAACTAAACTTACACTCACTGAAAATAACTAACTGAAATCCACGCCCCCACCATGCCTCTAATATAATTTCACAGCGTGCTTTGACTTTTCGTGTGAATTGTAGAATTACCACAATTCTTGGGGTTTATTATGGATCCCCATTAGTTCCTGCCAAGGCAGCAGCTACTCTTCCTGGGGTTTATTATAGATCCCCATTAGTTCCTGCCAAGGCAGCAGCTACTCTTCCTGGGGTTTATTATGGATCCCCATTAGTTCCTGCCAAGGCAGCAGCTACTCTTCCTGGGGTTTATCATGGATCCCCATTAGTTCCTGCCAAGGCAGCAGCTACTCTTCCTGGGGTTTATCATGGATCCCCATTAGTTCCTGCCAAGGCAGCAGCTACTCTTCCTGGGGTTTATTATGGATCCCCATTAGTTCCTGCCAAGGCAGCAGCTACTCTTCCTGGGGTCCAGTAAATTTAAGGCAGTTATATAAAATGTTAAAAACATTACAATACATTTCACAACATATTTTTTGACACATTAAGTGTGTTCCCTCAGGCCACTACTCTTCTACCACATGTCTACAACACAACATCCATGTGTGGGTGTGATCACTGCCTGTGTGTCTGTCTCTTCACAGTCCGTGCTGTCCCATAAGGTGAATATTTTTATTTACATGTTTTTTCTGATTGTACTGCTTGCGTGAGTCACTTGATGTGGAATAGAGTTACATGTAGTCATGGCTCTATGTAGTACTGTGCACCTCCCATAGTCTGTTCTGGACTTGGGGACTGTGAAGAGACCTCTGGTGGCATGTCTCGTGGGCTATGCATGGGTGTCTGAGCTGTAGGGATAGGCGTCCCTCTAGCGGGACACCAGCCGACAACATCCGGTGAAATTGGAGAGTGCGCAAATAAATAATCGTAATATTAAACATTCATGAACATACAAGTATCTTATATAATTTAAAAGCTTAAATTCTTTTTAATCTAACAGCGCTGTCCAATTTACAATAGGCTTTATGGTGAAAGCATACCTTGCGATTCTGTGAGGACGGCGCCCCACATCAACATATTTTTCAACCAGCACAGGCTTCATAAAATCACAAATAGCGATTAAATAAGTCACTTACTTTTGAAGATCTTCCTCTGTTTGCAATCCAAAGGGTCCCAGCTACAACACGAATGGTCGTTTTGTTAGATAAAATCTTTCTTTATATGACAAAAAGTCTGTTTAGTTGGCGCCATCGATTTCAGTAATCCACTCATTCAACATGCAGACAAAGGAGTCCAAAAAGCTACAGCTAAATTTCATCCAAACCAGTCAAGTGATGTTTCTATTTAATCCTCAGGTACTCTAAAAGGTAAATAAACTATAGTATTTCATATGGAAAGTAGTATGCTCAATAGGAGAGCAAAAACCCTCTCCCTGGCGCGCCGAAAGACTGATATTCTTCCGGTGCTCTCTTCAGCAAAACTCAAAATTCTTGCTTGTTTAAAAAAAAAACAAGACTGAAACCTTGAATAAAGACTGTTGACATCTAGTGGAAGCTGTATGAATTGCAATCTGGGAGACGGAATTACATCGCTTTCCATTGTAAGAGCCTGGGACCTAAAAAAAAAAGAATTCCGGTTGGTTCTTCTTTGGATTTTTGCCTGCCATATCAACTATTTTATAGTCTCAGACATTATTTTAATAGTTTTAGAAACTTCAAATTGTTTTCTATCCAATGCTACCAATTACATGCATATCCTGGTGTCACGTTCCTGACCTATTTATGTTAGTTTGTTATGTGTGTTAGTTGGTCAGGACGTGAGGTTGGGTGGGCATTCTATGTTTTCTGTTTCTGTGTTGGTTTTGGGTTGCCTGGTATGGCTCTTAATTAGAGGCAGGTGTTTGGCGTTCCTCTAATTAAGAGTCATATTTAGGTAGGCGTTGTCACAGTGTTCGTTGTGGGTGATTGTCTTCCGTGTCTGTGTAATTGTTTGCACCATACGGGACTGTTACGGTTTGTTCAGTTTGTGTAGTCTAATTGTCCTATTCGTGCGTTCTTCTTGTTTTATGTAAGTACGTCGTATAGGTCTGTCTACACCGTTTGTTGTTTTGTTAGTTTAGTTAAGTTCGTGTTTTCGTTAAATAAATATGTGTTCAAACTCCACTGCGCCTTGGTTCGATCAATACTCCTCCTTTTCGGAAGAAGAGGAGGAGGACCGCCGTTACAGAATCACCCACCAAATCTCCAGAACCAAGCAGCGGAGTAAACGGAGTAAGGGACAGGAAAAGAAGGAGGAATGGACTTGGGACGATATATTGGACGGGAAAGGTTGCTACACATGGGAGGAGATCCTGGCTGGTAGGGATCGCCTCCCATGGGAACAGCTGGAGGCACTGAGGAGAGCAGAGGCTACCGGAGAGAGGAACCGGAGTTATGAGGGAACGCGTCTGGCACGGAAGCCCAAAAAGCCCGTGAGTAACACCCAAAAATTTCTTGGGGGGGGGCTAAGAGGTAGTGGGCCAAGGGCAGGTAGGAGACCTGCGCCCACTTCCCAGGCTTACCGTGGAGAGCGGGAGTACGGGCAGGCGCCGTGTTACGCAGTAGAGCGCACGGTGTCTCCTGTACGAGTGCATAGCCCAGTGCGGGTTATTCCACCTCCCCGCACTGGTAGGGCTAGATTGGGCATTGAGCCAGGTGTCATGAGGCCGGCTCAACGCGTCTGGTCTCCAGTGCGTCTCCTCGGGCCGGCATACATGGCACCTGCCTTACGCATGGTTTCCCCGGTTCGCCTACATAGGCCAGTGCGGGTTATTCCACCTCCCCGCACTGGTCGGGCAACCGGGAGCATTCAACCAGGTAAGGTTGGGCAGGCTCAATGCTCAAGAGAGCCAGTACGCCTCCATGGTCCGGTATTTCCGGCGCCACCTCCCCGCCCCAGCCTAGTACCTACAGTGCCTACACTACGCACTAGGCTACCAGTGCGTCTCCTGAGCCCTGTTCCTCCTCCACGCACTCTCCCTGTAGTGCGTGTATCCAGTTCGGTGCCTCCAGTTCCGGCACCACGCACTAAGCCTCCAGTGCGTCTCCAGAGCCCTGTACACACTGTTTCTTCTCCCCCTACTAATCCTGATGTGCTTGTCCTCAGCCCGGTGCCACCAGTGCCGGTACCACGCACCAGGTATAGAGTGGGCTTTGAGAGTCCAGTGTGCCCTGTCCCTGCTCCCCGCACTAGCATGAAGGTGCGTGTCCTTAGCCCGGTGCCTCCAGTTCCGGCACCACGCACCAGGTCTACAGTGCGCCTTATCCGGCCAGAGCCATCCGTCTCCCCAGCGCCATCTGAGCCATCCGTCTCCCCAGCGCCATCTGAGCCATCCGTCTCCCCAGCGCCATCTGAGCCATCCGTCTCCCCAGCGCCATCTGAGCCATCCGTCTCCCCAGCGCCGTCTGAGCCATCCGTCTGCAATGAGCCTGCAAAGCCGCCCGTCTGCCATGAGCC
Source organism: Salvelinus namaycush (assembly GCF_016432855.1). Lineage (NCBI taxonomy): Eukaryota > Metazoa > Chordata > Actinopteri > Salmoniformes > Salmonidae > Salvelinus > Salvelinus namaycush. The sequence goes on along the minus strand of NW_024057717.1, from coordinate 64,132 downwards.
TGCAAAGCCGCCCGTCTGCCATGAGCCTACAGAGCCGCCCGCCAGACAGGAGCCGCTAGAGCCGCCCGCCAGACAGGAGCCGCTAGAGCCGTCCGTCAGACAGGATCTGCCAGAGCCGCCAACCAGACAGGATCTGCCAGAGCCGCCAACCAGACAGGATCTGCCAGAGCCGCCAACCAGACAGGATCTGCCAGAGCCGCCAACCAGACAGGATCTGCCAGAGCCGCCAGCGAGCCATGAGCGGTCAGAGCCGTCAGAGAGCCATGAGCGTCGAGAGCCGTCAGCCTGCCATGAGCGTCGAGAGCCGTCAGCCAGCCATGAGCGTCGAGAGCCGTCAGCCAGCCATGAGCGTCGAGAGCCGTCAGCCAGCCATGAGCGTCGAGAGCCGTCAGCCAGCCATGAGCGTCGAGAGCCGTCAGCCAGCCATGAGCGTCGAGAGCCGTCAGCCAGCCATGAGCGTCGAGAGCCGTCAGCCTGCCATGAGCGTCCAGATTCGTCAGTCAGCCATGAGCTGCCCTTCAGCCAGAAACGGCTATATACCCAGAACTGCCCCTCAGTCCAGAGCTGTCTCTCTGTCCGGAGCTGCCTTTCAGTCCGGAGTTGCCCCTCTATCATGATCTCCCTCTCTATCTTGATCTACCTCTTTATTCTGATCTATCCCTCTGTCTTGTGCTATCCCTCTGTCTTGATCTATCTCTCTGTCCCGGTGCTGTCCCTGTCATTGATGTTACTAAGGGGATTTTGTGGGGGTAAAATGAGGGTGGACATTCTTAGGGGGAGATGGAGGCTAGGATGGATTATGGTGGGGTGGGGACCTCGCCCGGAGCCTGAGCCACCACCGTGGTCAGATGCCCACCCAGACCCTCCCCTAGACTTTGTGCTGGTGCGCCCGGAGTTCGCACCTTATGGGGGGGGTTATGTCACGTTCCTGACCTATTTATGTTAGTTTGTTATGTGTGTTAGTTGGTCAGGACGTGAGGTTGGGTGGGCATTCTATGTTTTCTGTTTCTGTGTTGGTTTTGGGTTGCCTGGTATGGCTCTTAATTAGAGGCAGGTGTTTGGCGTTCCTCTAATTAAGAGTCATATTTAGGTAGGCGTTGTCACAGTGTTCGTTGTGGGTGATTGTCTTCCGTGTCTGTGTAATTGTTTGCACCATACGGGACTGTTACGGTTTGTTCAGTTTGTGTAGTCTAATTGTCCTATTCGTGCGTTCTTCTTGTTTTATGTAAGTACGTCGTATAGGTCTGTCTACACCGTTTGTTGTTTTGTTAGTTTAGTTAAGTTCGTGTTTTCGTTAAATAAATATGTGTTCAAACTCCACTGCGCCTTGGTTCGATCAATACTCCTCCTTTTCGGAAGAAGAGGAGGAGGACCGCCGTTACACCTGGCTTCTGGACCTGAGTAACAGGCAGTTTACTTTGGGCACTTCAGTCAGGCAGAAATTCAGGAAACTAGACCCTATCCCAGAGAGGCTTCCATTAAAGAACACCCTCTGTGTTCTGTTAGACAGGTAACTCTTTATCCACAATATAGCAGGGGGTGTAAAGCCATAACACATTATAGATACATATACATACATACGTTTTTCCTGCAGCAGACTATGACCGATAATGTCAAAAGCCACACTGAAGTCTAACAAAACAGCCCCCACAATATATTTGTATTTCTCTCAGCCAATCATCAGTCATTTGTGTAAGTGCTGTGCTTGTTGAATGTCCTTCCCTATAAGCTGAAAGTCTGGTGTCAATTTGTTTACTGTAAAATAGGCATTGTATCGGGTCAAACACAATTTCTTCCAGAAGTTTCCTAAGGGTTGGTAACAGGCTGATTGGTTGGCTATTTGAGCTATTAAAAGGGCGCTTTACTTTTCTTGGGAAGCGGAATTACTCAAATAAAATAAAAAATACATAACAAAACATATTGATGAGTAAAATATGTTTCCAGAAAATATTCATACACCTTGACTTTTTCCATAATTTGTTGTGTTACAGCCTGAATTCAAAATGGATTCAATGTATTTTGTTTCTCACTCATCTATACACATTACCGCATAATGACAAAGTGAAAGCATGTTTTGGGAAGTGTTTGCAAATGTATTGAAAATGAAATACAGAAATATCTAATTTACATAAGATTTCACACCACTGAGTCAATACATGTTATAATTACCTTCGGCAGTGACTACAGCTGTGAGTCTTTCTGGGTGAGTCTCTAAGAGCTTTACACACCTAGATTGTGCAACATTTGGCCATTATTCTTTTCAAAATTCTTCAACCTCTGTCAAGTTGGTTGTTGATCATTGCTAGACAACCATTTGGCGTTACCTTAAATTGTAAACTGTCATGGTCAAAACATATAGATTCAATGGTTGTAAAGATGGGGAGAGGTCTAGCCGGAATAAAGAAATGCTCTGCTTTTTTGGACACCGCACTCCTCAAAGCAAGTTCTGCAGGCTGTAGTTTTGGTCTTATCTTGATTATTGTCCAGTCATGTGGTCAAGAGCTTCAAGGAAATACCTAGTTAAGCTGCAGCTGGCCCAGAACAGAGCAGCATGTTTTGCTCTTCATTGTAATCAGAGGGCTGATATGAATACTATGCATGCCAGTCTCTCTTGGCTAAGAGTTGAGGAGAGACTGACTGCATCACTTCTTCTTTTTATAAGAAACATGAATGTGCTGAAAATCCCAATTTGTTTGCATAGTCAACTTACACAAAGCTCTGACACACACACCTATCCCACCAGACATGCCACCAGGGGGTCTTTTCACAGCCCCCAAATCCAGAACAAATTCAAGAGAGCGTACAGTACTATATACTGCCCTTATTGCATGGATCTCCCTACCATCTCATGTTGCTCAAATAAACAGAAAACCTGGTTTCAATAAACAGATAAAGCAACACCTCACGGCACAACGTCTCTCCTCTATTGGACCTGGATAGTTTGTGTGTATGTGATGATATGTAGGATATGTGTGCCTTTTAAAATGTATGTTGTTCTGTCCTTGAGCTGTTCTTGTCTATTCATGTTCTGTATTATGTTTCATGTTTTGTGCGGAACCCCAGGAAGAGTAGCTGCTGCTTTTGCAACAGCTAATGGGGATCCTAATAAAATACCCCAAAATACCACATTTCAGGTCTTGTCATATATTTTCAAGCAGATTTAAAGATTTAAGTCAAAACTGTAGTTCGGCACGTTCACTGTCGTCTTGATCCAGTAAGAAACTCCAGTGTAGATTTGGATTCAGTGTTTTAGGTTCATGCTGAATGGTGACATCATCTCCCAGTGTCTGGTAGGAAGGAGTCTGAACCAGCTTTTCCTCTAGGATTTGTCTGTGCATTTTATCCTGAAAAACTACCCAGTCCTTAATGATTACACGCGTACCAATAACGATGCAACCACCACTATACTGCAAAATATGATGATACTCAGTAATGTGTTGTATTGGATTTGCCCCAAACATAACCCTTTGTATTCAAGACAAAATGTGTACAAGCTTCATTCTTTTCACTCTGTCATTTAGGGTAGTATTGTTGAGTAACTACAATGTTGTTGATCCATCCTCAGTTGACTCCGATCACAGCTATTAAACTCTAACTGTTTTAAAGTCACCATTAGCCTCATGGTGAAATTCCTGAGCGGTTTCCTTCCTCTCTGGCAACTAAGTTAGGAAGGATCCCTGTATCTTTGTAGTGACTGGGTGATACACAATCCACAGTGATGGATACACCATCCCCAGTGAAATGAATAACTTCACCATGCTCAAAGGGATATTCAATTTCTTGTCGCTGTCAACATTCATCTCCATTAATTTGTCGCTGTCCACGTTCATTTTATATGAGGTAACATATCGCATCCTAGATATGTGCTTATGGAGATGTGTCCAGCTCCCTCTCTGCCTTCAGCAGCGTGTTGTAACTATAGAAACAGATATCACCAACGTCCTATGTAATCAAGGTGGGCAACAACACACATCCCTGAAGGAACCATGTAGATGCTCCAGAAACAACTCTTCATATCCATATTTAGATGCTCCAGAAACAACTCTTCATATCCATATTTAGATGCTCCAGAAACAACTCTTCATATCCATATTTAGATGCTCCAGAAACAACTCTTCATATCCATATTTAGATGCTCCAGAAACAATTTCCTCATATCCATATTTAGATGCTCCAGAAACAACTCTTCATATCCATATTTAGATGCTCCAGAAACAACTCTTCATATCCATATTTAGATGCTCCAGAAACAATTTCCTCATATCCGTATTTCTGCTTCGAGGGATTGACAGAGAAGGATGGAAGGATAAAGAGCAATCTCTCCAAACTAAAATGCCAAATATCTCTATATCACCTTGAAATGCCATTAAATCTGGAGGGAAACAATTTAGGATGTATTCCAGTCTGGTTTAAGGAGCAACACACCTAGTCAGATGTACAACTGAATGAGATTCAACTGACATGTGCCTTCCACATTTAACCCATCTGAATCACAGAGGTGCGAGGGGCTGCCTTAATCGACATCCACATCTTCGGCGCCCGGGGAACAGTGGGTTAACTGCCTTGTTCAGGGGAACAGTGGGTTAACTGCCTTGTTCAGGGGAACAGTGGGTTAACTGCCTTGTTCAGGGGAACAGTGGGTTAACTGCCGTGCTCAGGGGAACAGTGGGTTAACTGCCTTGTTCAGGGGAACAGTGGGTTAACTGCCTTGTTCAGGGGAACAGTGGGTTAACTGCCTTGTTCAGGGGAACAGTGGGTTAACTGCCTTGTTCAGGGGAACAGTGGGTTAACTGCCTTGTTCAGGGGAACAGTGGGTTAACTGCCTTGTTCAGGGGAACAGTGGGTTAACTGCCGTGCTCAGGGGAACAGTGGGTTAACTGCCTTGCTCAGGGGAACAGTGGGTTAACTGCCTTGCTCAGCGACAGAACGACACATTTTTATCTTGTCAGCTCAGGGATTCAATCCAGCAACCTTTCGGTTACTGGCCCAACGCTCTAACCACTAGGCTACCTGCCACCCTGTAATGGAGACACTAGGCTACCTGCCACCCTGTAATGGAGACACTAGGCTACCTGCCACACACTAACCACTAGGCTACCTGCCACACTCTAAACACTAGGCTACCTGCCACCCTGTAATGGAGACACTAGGCTACCTGCCACCCTGTAATGGAGACACTAGGCTACCTGCCACCCTGTAATGGAGACACTAGGCTACCTGCCGCCCTGTAATGGCGACACTAGGCTACCTGCCGCCCTGTAATGGAGACACTAGGCTACCTGCCGCCCAGTAATGGAGACACTAGGCTACCTGCCGCCCTGTAATGGAGACACTAGGCTACCTGCCACCCTGTAATGGAGACACTCGGCTACCTGCCACCCTGTAATGGAGACACTAGGCTACCTGCCGCCCTGTAATGGAGACACTAGGCTACCTGCCACACTCTAACCACTAGGCTACCTGCCACACTCTAACCACTAGGCTACCTGCCACCCTGTAATGGAGACACTAGGCTACCTGCCATCCCTACACTCTAACCACTAGGCTACCTGCCATCCCTACACTCTAACCACTAGGCTACCTGCCGCCCTGTAATGGAGACACTAGGCTACCTGCCACACTCTAACCACTAGGCTACCTGCCGCCCTGTAATGGAGACACTAGGCTACCTGCCACCCTGTAACCACTAGGCTACCTGCCGTCCCTACACTCTAACCACTAGGCTACCTGCCGTCCCTACACTCTAACCACTAGGCTACCTGCCACCCTGTAACCACTAGGCTACCTGCCGTCCCTACACTCTAACCACTAGGCTACCTGCCGTCCCTACACTCTAACCACTAGGCTACCTGCCGCCCCTACACTCTAACCACTAGGCTACCTGCCGCCCTGTAATGGAGACACTAGGCTACCTGCCACACTCTAACCACTAGGCTACCTGCCGCCCTGTAATGGAGACACTAGGCTACCTGCCCCCCCTACACTCTAACCACTAGGCTACCTGCCGTCCCTACACTCTAACCACTAGGCTACCTGCCACCCTGTAACCACTAGGCTACCTGCCGTCCCTACACTCTAACCACTAGGCTACCTGCCGTCCCTACACTCTAACCACTAGGCTACCTGCCGCCCCTACACTCTAACCACTAGGCTACCTGCCGCCCTGTAATGGAGACACTAGGCTACCTGCCACCCTGTAACCACTAGGCTACCCGCCGTCCCTACACTCTAACCACTAGGCTACCTGCCGTCCCTACACTCTAACCACTAGGCTACCTGCCACCCTGTAACCACTAGGCTACCTGCCGTCCCTACACTCTAACCACTAGGCTACCTGCCCCCCCTACACTCTAACCACTAGGCTACCTGCCGCCCCTACACTCTAACCACTAGGCTACCTGCCGCCCTGTAATGGAGACACTAGGCTACCTGCCACACTCTAACCACTAGGCTACCTGCCGCCCTGTAATGGAGACACTAGGCTACCTGCCACCCTGTAACCACTAGGCTACCTGCCGTCCCTACACTCTAACCACTAGGCTACCTGCCACCCTGTAATGGAGACACTAGGCTACCTGCCACACTCTAACCACTAGGCTACCTGCCGCCCTGTAATGGAGACACTAGGCTACCTGCCACCCTGTAACCACTAGGCTACCTGCCGTCCCTACACTCTAACCACTAGGCTACCTGCCGTCCCTACACTCTAACCACTAGGCTACCTGCCACCCTGTAACCACTAGGCTACCTGCCGTCCCTACACTCTAACCACTAGGCTACCTGCCGTCCCTACACTCTAACCACTAGACTACCTGCCGCCCCTACACTCTAACCACTAGGCTACCTGCCGTCCCTACACTCTAACCACTAGGCTACCTGCCGCCCCTACACTCTAACCACTAGGCTACCTGCCGCCCCTACACTCTAACCACTAGACTACCTGCAGCCTCTACACTCTAACCACTAGGCTACCTGCCCCCCCTACACTCTAACCACTAGGCTACCTGCAGCCTCTACACTCTAACCACTAGGCTACCTGCCCCCCCTACACTCTAACCACTAGACTACCTGCCACCTCTACACTCTAACCACTAGGCTACCTGCCGTCCCTACACTCTAACCACTAGGCTACCTGCCGCCCCTACACTCTAACCACTAGACTACCTGCCCCCCCTACACTCTAACCACTAGGCTACCTGCCCCCCCTACACTCTAACCACTAGGCTACCTGCCGCCCCTACACTCTAACCACTAGACTACCTGCAGCCTCTACACTCTAACCACTAGGCTACCTGCCCCCCCTACACTCTAACCACTAGACTACCTGCCCCCCCTACACTCTAACCACTAGGCTACCTGCCCCCCCTACACTCTAACCACTAGGCTACCTGCCCCCCCTACACTCTAACCACTAGACTACCTGCCCCCCCTACACTCTAACCACTAGGCTACCTGCCCCCCCTACACTCTAACCACTAGGCTACCTGCCGCCCCTACACTCTAACCACTAGGCTACCTGCAGCCTCTACACTCTAACCACTAGGCTACCTGCCCCCCCTACACTCTAACCACTAGGCTACCTGCCCCCCCTACACTCTAACCACTAGGCTACCTGCCCCCCCTACACTCTAACCACTAGGCTACCTGCCGCCCCTACACTCTAACCACTAGACTACCTGCCGCCCCTACACTCTAACCACTAGGCTACCTGCCGCCCCTACACTCTAACCACTAGACTACCTGCCGCCCCTACACTCTAACCACTAGGCTACCTGCCGCCCCTACACTCTAACCACTAGGCTACCTGCCCCCCCTACACTCTAACCACTAGGCTACCTGCCCCCCCTACACTCTAACCACTAGACTACCTGCCCCCCCTACACTCTAACCACTAGGCTACCTGCCCCCCCTACACTCTAACCACTAGGCTACCTGCCCCCCCTACACTCTAACCACTAGGCTACCTGCCCCCCCTACACTCTAACCACTAGGCTACCTGCCCCCCCTACACTCTAACCACTAGGCTACCTGCCGCCCCCACACTCTAACCACTAGGCTACCTGCCGTCCCTACACTCTAACCACTAGGCTACCTGCCGTCCCTACACTCTAACCACTAGGCTACCTGCCGCCCCTACACTCTAACCACTAGGCTACCTGCCCCCCCTACACTCTAACCACTAGGCTACCTGCCGCCCCGTAATGGAGATGTATTCCAGTCTGCTTTAAGGAGCCATACATTTGCATGCTGAGAATGTTTGCTGTATGACTAACCTGACTAAACTTAAATATAACATGTTCTAAATGTTCTGAGGACCTCCAAGACAAGGTCAAATGTAAATTGCTTGAACATGAAAATAATATTATGTTAAACCTAAAACAAATATGCTATGAACATCATAAAAACGGACTTATTTGGAAATTGTGGAACATTGTGGAACCATGTTGGAATGTTCTGTGCAACCTATTTGAATATCACAAGAAGAGAGAGAGGAGAGGAAAGAGGAGAGGGAAAGAGGAGAGGGAAGAGGAGAGGAAAGAGGAGAGGGAAAGAGGAGAGGAAAGAGGAGAGGGAAGAGGAGAGGAAAGAGGAGAGGGAAAGAGGAGAGGGAAAGAGGAGAGGGAAGAGGAGAGGAAAGAGGAGAGGGAAAGAGGAGAGGAAAGAGGAGAGGGAAGAGGAGAGGAAAGAGGAGAGGGAAAGAGGAGAGAAAAGAGGAGAGGAAAGAGGAGAGGAAAGAGGAGAGGGAGAAAGATGAAAGAGGAGAGAGAAAGGAGAGGAAAGAGAGGAGAGGAAAGAAAAGAGAGAGAGACAAAAGAGGAGAGGGAAAGGAGAGGAAAGAGTAGAGGAGAAGAGAGAAAGATAGAGAGAGAGAGAGAGAGAGAGAGGAGAGGAGAGACAGAGGGAGAGAGGAAAGAGAAGAGAGAGAGAGGAGAGGAAAGAGAAGAGAGGAGAGAGAGAGAGAGAGAGAGAGAGAGAGACAGAGAGAGACAGAGAGAGAGAGAGAGAAGAGAGAGAGACAGAGGAAATATGCATGATATCGAGGACACAAACTCATTGACCCTCTGTCCAAGACAACCAACACGACTGCCCTGGAACATGTACAGTACTGAAGACCTTGAATACACACTAAAGTAAAACTAGTCCATTATAGGGCGCCATTTGGGATGCTGTCCTTGAATACATATTTGGAAATATGAGTAAGCTTTAAGACGATTGGACAATAGACCTGTGCCACAGGTCTATTGTCCAATCAGTCTTAAAGCTTACGCTACCTGAAGGCCAGTCAATGACCAGCTATTTCAGCTTCAAATACATTATTTGTGGATGAACTCTGGATAAACCCTTGAGTAGAAATAAACCGTGAAAAACAATGTCTAGTTTTCTCCCTAGCTATCCAATGTTCCCTCTGAATATAGTTTTCTCCCTAGCTATCCAATGTTCCCTCTGAATATAGTTTTCTCCCTAGCTATCCAATGTTCTCCCAGCTTTTCACACTTTGTGTATTAAAGACTAGCTTGAGTTTAGTGTAGTTTTCAAGGTTTTGTGCTTTGTGGTTCTGTTGATAATGGTAGATGTGCTAGTGTTTGTAAGGGTTGGTTGAAGCAGGTGAAAGACAAACTGTCACCTTGCCAGGTATTTGTAATTGATGAGCTTATTAGCTCCTTCGACGTCAATAAAAACGCTGATATCAACTCTGAATCAGAATCCTTGTGTGTCAACAATGATTATATCCCACTCCCTCCCTCCTACCTCCCTCCCTTCTCACTTCCTTCTCCTTCCCTTCTCCACCGCTTCTTGTCCCCTTCTCCCCCCCATTCTCCCTTCTCCCTTACTTCTCCCCCCTACTCCCTTCTCCCTCCCTTCTCCCTCCCTTCTCTACCATTTCTTGTCCCCTTCTCCATCGCTTCTCCCTCCCTTCTCCCCCACTTCTCCCTCCCTTCTCCACTCTTTCTTGTCCCCTTCTCCCTCGCTTCTCCCCCACTTCTCCCTCGCTTTTCCCTCGCTTCTCCCTCCCTTCTCCACTCTTTCTTGTCCCCTTCTCCCTCCCTTCTCCCCCACTTCTCCCTCGCTTTTCCCTCGCTTCTCCCTCCCTTCTCCCCCACTTCTCCCTCCCTTCTCCACCGCTTGGTGCAACGTTAGCTAAGAAACTCTTCCTCTCCTCACACGTTAGGGAGAGGTTATGTAGAGATGACATGTTTAACTAAACTGTGTTGAGTTTTCTGATCATTTTGATGTGTAATTAAATTGTTTGACCGAGTGAAAAACAAGTGAGATTTTCACAATGATGTTTTGTATAGCCAAGCTAAGTAGCTAGCTAGCTATCTCAGTTTTATATGCAATTCATTGAGAACAAGATGGCGTTTCGGGTTATTTTTGATTTCCGTTATCAATGTTTTGGCTCTTAAAGGTTTATATTTTTTAAAGCAAGGGCTCATATTGAGTGTGTTTACATGTATACAAATGAACCACGCTAATATGTATTTTAGAAGGTTACTTTTTGTGAAATGTGTGACAATGGTCACATTTTAATTGTTATCCGCTGGCTAACTTAGTAATAGGAGATAGCTAGCCTTCCATTTCGTCCTAGCTAGTCTTTTTTAGCTTCTGATATTGTTAGCTGTGCATTGGTTTTTGTTGTATTTAACACACAGCCCTAAAATTGAATTTTCATGTATTTGAACATGTGTGAATGTGTTTGCTTATTTGAATATAAATAAATACTTTTCCACCAAGATATTATTTCTATATAGGGATTTTTTTAAATTTCATTGTCTGAAATCATTCAAAATACACTGAAAACATAAAAAAATACATAATCCATACAGCTAAATACATCATCTATACAGCTAAATACATCATCTACACAGCTAAAATACTGTTATGGGATTTTTATGAATAATGACAAAAATATGTTTACATTTGACTTAGAATTATAACTAAACAGAATACTACTATGTTACTGTATGGATGTATGAATGTTATTATAATCATAATGCTGAATATAATGTGTGAAATTGTAATCAAGAATTGTAACAAGGAATGTCTGTTCCTTGTTGGAAAGAATGGAGTTATCAACAGACTGTCACACCCTGGCCTTAGTTATCTTTGTTTTCATTATTATTTTAGTTAGGTCAGGGTGTGACATGGTGAAGTATGTGTTTTTGTATTGTCTAGGGTGTTGTATGGTTTAGGGGGTTAAGTAGAGTAGATGGTTTAGTGTTCAGTGTAGGTGTCTAGGAAAGTCTATGGTTGCCTGAATTGGTTCTCAATTAGAGACAGCTGGTTATTGTTGTCTCTGATTGGGAGCCATATTTAAGGCAGCCATAGGCTTTAGCTGGTTGTGGGTAATTGTCTATGTGTAGTGTTTGTGTCAGCACTATTTGTCTGTATAGCTTCACGGTCGTCAGTTTGTTATTTTGTTAGTTTGTGTATAGTTGTTAGTTTCTTGTTTTTTCTCTCTTCTAAAATAAAAGAAGATGTATTTTGCAAACGCTGCGCCTTGGTCCACTTTCTCACAAGAAGACGATCGTGACAGAATTACCCACCAATCTAGGACCAAGCGGCGTGTCAAGCGGCAACAGGACCCACCTACACAGGATTCATGGACATGGGAGGAGATACTGGATGGAAAGGGACCTTGGGCACAACCGGGAGAATATCGCCTCCCTCGTGAAGAGCTGGAGGCAGCTAAAGCCGAGAGGAGGCGATATGAGGAGGCAGCACGGAAGCAAGGCTGGAAGCCCGTGAGTACAACCCAAAAATTTCTTGGGGGGGGCCTTAAAGGGAGTGTCGCGAAGTCAGGTAGGAGACCTGTGCCTACTCCCTGTACTTACCGTGGAGAGCGAGAGTACGGGCAGACACCGTGTTACGCAGTAGAGCGCATGGTGTCTCCTGTACGCGTGCATAGCCCGGTTCGGTACATTCCAGCTCCACGTATCGGCCGGGCTAGATTGAGCGTTGAGCCGGATGTCATGAAGCCGGCCCAACGCATCTGGTCACCAGTGCGTCTCCTCGGGCCGGCTTACATGGCACCAGCCTTACGCATGGTGTCCCCGGTTCGCCTACATAGCCCGGTGCGGGTTATTCCACCTCCCCGCACTGGTCGGGCGACGGGGAGCATACAACCAGGTAAGGTTGGGCAGGCTCAGGGCTCAAGGGAGCCAGTACGCCTGCACGGTCCGGTATTTCCGGCGCCACCTCCCCGCCCCAACCCAGTACCACCAATGCCTCCTCCACGCACTAGCCCTATGGTGCGTGTCTCCAGCCCTTTACCACCGGTGCCTACACCACGCACCAAGCCTCCTGTGTGTCCCCAGAGTCCTGTGCGTCCTGTTGCTGCTCCCCGCACTAGCCCTGAGATGCGTGTCCTCAGCCCGGTACCACCAGTTCCGGCACCACGCACTAGGCCTAATGTGCGTCCCCAGGGTCCAGCATGCCCTGTTCCTTCTCCCCGCACTAGCCCTGAGATGCGTGTCCTCAGCCTGGTACCTCCAGTTCCGGCACCACGCACCAGGCCTACAGTGCGTCTCAGCCGGCCAGAGTCTGCCGTCTGCCCAACGGCGCCTGAACTGCCCGTCTGCCCAACGGCGCCTGAACTGCCCGTCTGCCCAACGGCGCCTGAACTGCCCGTCTGCCCAACGGCGCCTGAACTGCCCGTCTGCCCAACGGCGCCTGAACTGCCCGTCTGCCCAACGGCGCCTGAACTGCCCGTCTGCCCAACGGCGCCTGAACTGCCGTCTGCCCAACGCCGTCTGAACTGTCCGTCTGCCAAGCGCCGCATGAACTGCCCGTCTGTACTGAGTATTCAAAGCCGCCCGTCTGTACTGAGCCTGCAAAGCCGCCCGTCTGCCATGAGCCTTCAGAGCCGTCTGCCAGACAGGAGCCGCTAGAGCCTTCCGCCAGACAGGAGCCGCTAGAGCCTTCCGCCAGACAGGAGCAGCCAAAGCCTTCCGCCAGACAGGATCAGCCAGAGCCTTCCGCCAGACAGGATCAGCCAGAGCCTTCCGCCAGACAGGATCAGCGAGAGCCTTCCGCCAGACCGGATCAGCCAGAGCCTTCCGCCAGACAGGATCAGCCAGAGCCTTCCGCCAGCCATGAGCAGCCAGAGCCTTCCGCCAGCCATGAGCAGCCAGATCCGTCAGCCAGCCATGAGCAGCCAGATCCGTCAGCCAGCCATGAGCAGCCAGATCCGTCAGCCAGCCATGAGCAGCCAGATCCGTCAGCCAGCCATGAGCAGCCAGATCCGTCAGCCAGCCATGAGCAGCCAGATCCGTCAGCCAGCCATGAGCCGTCCAGCCAGGATCCGCCAGAGCCGTCCAGCGAGGATCCGCCAGAGCCGTCCAGCCAGGATCCGCCAGAGCCGTCCAGCCAGGATCCGCCAGCCAGCCAGGATCCGCCAGAGCCAGCCAGCCAGGATCCGCCATTCAGTCCGGTGCTGCCCCTTAGTCCGGTGCTGCCCCTTAGTCCGGTGCTGCCCCTTAGTCCGGTGCTGCCCCTTAGTCCGGTGCTGCCCCTTAGTCCGGTGCTGCCCCTTATCCCGGTGCTGCCCCTTATCCCGGTGCTGCCCCTTATCCCGGTGCTGCCCCTTATCCCGGTGCTGCCCCTTATCCCGGTGCTGCCCCTTAGTCGGGTACTGCCCCTTAGTCGGGTACTGCCCCTTAGTCGGGTACTGCCCCTTAGTCCGGTGCTGCCACTTAGTCCGGTGCTGCCCCTTAATCCAGTGGGGTTAAGTTGGAGGGTGGTCATTTGGAGGAGGCTACGAAAGCGGGTAGTGACTATGGTGGGGTGGGGACCACGACCAGTGCCAGAGCCGCCACCGTGGACAGACGCCCACCCAGACCCTCCCCTAGACTTTATGCTGGTGCGCCCGGAGTTCGCACCTTAAGAGGGGGGTTATGTCACACCCTGGCCTTAGTTATCTTTGTTTTCATTATTATTTTAGTTAGGTCAGGGTGTGACATGGTGAAGTATGTGTTTTTGTATTGTCTAGGGTGTTGTATGGTTTAGGGGGTTAAGTAGAGTAGATGGTTTAGTGTTCAGTGTAGGTGTCTAGGAAAGTCTATGGTTGCCTGAATTGGTTCTCAATTAGAGACAGCTGGTTATTGTTGTCTCTGATTGGGAGCCATATTTAAGGCAGCCATAGGCTTTAGCTGGTTGTGGGTAATTGTCTATGTGTAGTGTTTGTGTCAGCACTATTTGTCTGTATAGCTTCACGGTCGTCAGTTTGTTATTTTGTTAGTTTGTGTATAGTTGTTAGTTTCTTGTTTTTTCTCTCTTCTAAAATAAAAGAAGATGTATTTTGCAAACGCTGCGCCTTGGTCCACTTTCTCACAAGAAGACGATCGTGACACAGACAGACTGGAATTCTATGTTCCTTACAGGACATTCTGTCTCTACCCAGGGAGGGGAGAGACCTTGGGCTGTTTGTAGATTGTTTAACAGGTGGCAGACAATGTGAGAAGGCTGTGAACTGTATTGCCATTGTATCCGAGAGGAGGAAGGACATTTTAAAACCTATGACGTCATTATTATTATATAACCTGATGTAAATTGTACTATGATCAGTACTCTCGAGAATAAACGCTATTGATTGATTGATTTTGAGACTGGTTTCTGTCAATTTTATGCTAATAAGTATCTTACAAATTATAGGAATTAAATTTCTTTAACAAATAAATCATCTATACAGCTAAATACATCATCTATACAGCTAAATACATCATCTATACAGCTAAATACATCATCTATACAGCTAAATACATCATCTATACAGCTAAATACATCATCTATACAGCTAAAATACTGTTATGGGATTTTTATGAATAATGACAAAAATATGTATACATTTGACTTAGAATTATAACTAAACAGAATACTACTATGTTACTGTATGGATGTATGAATGTTATTATAATCATAATGCTGAATATAATGTGTGAAATTGTAATCAAGAATTGTAACAAGGAATGTCTGTTCCTTGTTAGAAAGAATGGAGTTATCGTCAGACAGGCTGGAATGATGCGTTCCTTACAGGACATACTGTCTCTACCCAGGGAGGGGAGAGACCTTGGGCTGGTTGTAGATTGTTTAACAGGTGGCAGACAATGTGAGAAGGCTGTGAACTGTATTGCCATTGTATCCGAGAGGAGGAAGGACATTTTAAAACCTATGACGTCATTATTATTATATAACCTGATGTAAATTGTACTATGGTCAGTACTCTCGAGAATAAACGCTATTGATTGATTGATTTTGAGACTGGTTTCTGTCAATTTTATGCTAATAGGTATCTTACAAATTATAGGAATTAAATTTCTTTAACGAATACATCATCTATACAGCTAAATACATCATCTATACAGCTAAATACATCATCTATACAGCTAAATACATCATCTATACAGCTAAATACATCATCTATACAGCTAAATACATCATCTATACAGCTAAATACATCATCTATACAGCTAAATACATCATCTATACAGCTAAATACATCATCTATACAGCTAAAATACAACATCTATACAGCTAAGTACATCATCTATACAGCTAAATACATCATCTATACAGCTAAATACATCATCTATACAGCTAAAATACAACATCTATACAGCTAAGTACATCATCTATACAGCTAAATACATCATCTATACAGCTAAATACATCATCTATACAGCTAAAATACAACATCTATACAGCTAAGTACATCATCTATACAGCTAAATACAACATCTATACAGCTAAATACATCATCTATACAGCTAAATACATCATCTATACAGCTAAATACATCATCTATACAGCTAAAATACAACATCTATACAGCTAAGTACATCATCTATACAGCTAAAAACAACAATGGGATGTCAAAGCAAGTTGATATTAAGGTTAAATAAAGTATATTTGATCAATTTACCAGATTTTGCTAACTGTTACTTTGAACAAAATCAAGATGTTCATTTTCTTGCTTTTTTAATTATATTTATCGCAAATTACAGCTCAGTTTTATGAAATTCAGAATTTGTGATTAATTACATAAAATCCTGTGATTAACTAGATTTTATTTTACGTTTGACAGCCGTATTTGGATTTGAACTGTCAATATTCATAGATTCATAGAAATGTATAATAAATATACACTGGAAGAGAACCTGTGTGGGCCCTTTTTGGTCTCGATGTGACCACAACAATTAATCCTCAACACTTTATTATAGTGTGATTGTAACGGTGTTCCTCCTCCTCTTCATCCGAAGAGGAGGAGCATGGATTGAACCAAAACGCAGCTTCTGAAGTTGACATTATTTATTTACAGAAAAGACGAAAACACGAACTTCACTATAAACTAACAAAACAACAAAACGGAGTAGACAAACCTGGACATGCGAACTTACATACAACGCAGAACTCACGAACAGGAAAATGACTACACAAAAGACCGAACGTACAAACAAACCGAGAACAGTCCCGTGTGGCGTAACATACAAACACTGACACAGGAGACAACCACCCACAAACAAACAGTGAGAACAACCTACCTTAATATGACTCTCAATCAGAGGAAACGTCAAACACCTGCCTCTGATTGAGAGCCATACCAGGCAACCCAAAACCAACATAGAAACAGAAAAC
>NW_024057717.1:0-42500 GCF_016432855.1 Salvelinus namaycush | reverse complement strand
CGAGCGTTACGGAATGTTCATAACAATGTTCTGGAACTATTCCCAACAAACCAATTATCCTTCTGACAGAGAGCCTGATACGAGTTGTGAAGCGACTAGCATCATGTATAGCTATGTCTGACAACTTTTGTGTGTGTGTGTGTGTGTGTTCACACCAAGTCTTTGAAGAAAGCTGTCAGGAATCTTTTAATGTTTCAGTTCATTAGAAGACTATAGGATGCTTTCTCTTTCTCCCTGTTTCTTAAGCTTTTCCATCCCACCCTTCAAGATATTGCACCCCCCTCTCTCTCTCTCTCTCTCTCTCTCTCTCTCTCTCTCTCTCTCTCTCTCTTCCACACTCTCTCTCCCTCATCTAACCCTTCCCTCCACCTCTCCCTTTTGTCTTTCCCTCCCTCCCTCCCTCCCTCCCTCCCTCCCTCCCTCCCTCCCTCCCTCCCTCCCTCCCTCTTTTTCTCTCTCTCTCAATTAATTCAATTTAAGGGCTTTATTGGCATGGGAAACGTATGTTTACATTGCCAGAGCAAGTGAAGTAGATAATAAAAAAAGTTAAATAAACATTAAAAATGAACAGTAAATATTACACTCACAGAAGTTCCAAAAGAATAAAGACATTTCAAATGTCATATTATGTCTATATACAGTGTTGTAATGACGTGCAAATAGTTAAAGTACAAAAGGGAAAATAAATAAACATGAATATGGGTTGTATTTACAATGGTGTTTGTTCTTCACTGGTTGACCTTTTCTTGTGGCAACAGGTCACAAATCTTGCTGCTGTGATGTCACACTGTGGTATTTCACCCAGTAGATATGGGAGTTTATCAACATTGGGTTTGTTTTCTAGTTCTTTGTGGATCTGTGTAATCTGAGGGAAATATGTCTCTCTAATATGGTCATACATTGGGCAGGAGGTTAGGAAGTGCAGCTCAGTTTCCACCTCATTTTGTGGGCAGTGAGCACATATCCTGTCTTCTCTTGAGATCCAGGTCTGCCTACGGCGGCCTTTCTCAATAGCAAGGCTATGCTCACTGAGTCTGTACATAGTCAAAGCTTTCCTTAAGTTTGGGTCAGTCACAGTGGTCAGGTATTCTGCCACTGTGTACTCTCTGTTTAGGGCCAAATAGCATTCTAGTTTGCTCTGTTTTTTTGTTATTTCTTTCCAAAGTGTCAAGAAATTATATTTTTGTTTTCTCAAGAGTTTAATCTCTCTCTCTCTCTCTCTCTCTCTCTCTCTCTCTCTCTCTCTCTCTCTCTCTCTCTCTCTCTCTCTCTCTCTCTCTCTCGTCTTTCCTCTCCTCTCTCTCTCCTCTCTCCGTCTCTCTCTCTCTCTCCTCTTTCCTCTCCTCTCTCTCTCCTCTCTCTGTCTCCCTCTCTCTCTCTCTCTCTCTCTCTCTCTCTCTCTCTCTCTCTCTCTCTCTCCTCTTTCCTCTCCTCTCTCTCTCTCTCTCCTCTCTCTGTCTCTCTCTCTCTCTCTCCTCTTTCCTCTCCTCTATCTCTCTGAGCAAGGCTGTATGTACATATTTCAGTCAGATGTCTGGCCAAGGCTCCTTTTCCCAGGAGGCACCACTCAAGCCCCTCAATCATTGAGCCGTTGGCATGACAACAGGCACTCCGTGACATCACACAATCCGATTTGGTCCATGGGTCGTCATGGATCATGATTCCTCCTTCTCCCATGCCATCCCATCACTTCCTTTTCTTTCTCTCTTTCTTTTCTTTCCATTTTCTTCTCAACCCTCCATTCACTTCCCTGAATTAATCTCTTCACTTTTCATTCTCACTCCCTCTCTCTCCCTTATGATCGCTCTCTCTCTCTCTCTCTCTCTCCCTCATGCTCTCTCTCTCTCTCTCTCTCCCTCATGCTCTCTCTCTCTCTCCCTCATGCTCTCTCTCTCTCTCTCTCTCTCTCTCTCTCTCTCTCTCTCTCTCTCTCTCTCTCTCTCTCTCTCTCTCTCTCTCTCTCTCTCCATCCAATCTCCCTTGTAGCCATCAAAATTATTACATTTGTTTATCCGTTGCCACTTACAAACTGTAATCACAGTTCAAGTCCATTCGGTTATATTTTAGCTAATTGCTTAGCTAACTGTCTGATAACTGCAGGGGGGGGGGGGGGGGGGGGGGAAATCCTAGCTTGAAACAGACTTAGACTGATCTGTCATGGGGCAAAGTCTAACTGTGAGGCAGAGCCAGCTTGATCTTGACCAAACCCTTAACTTAACCTTTAGCTTAGTAGCTTAGCTAAATGTAATCTGACTGCTACTGAAACAGCTTGCTACACAGTGGAAGGGGGAGGCAATCGTTAGCCTATTAGCTAGCTGATATCTAGCTTTGTTAATTGTCTGCTAACTGCTACTGAAACAGCTTGCTACACAGTGGAAGGGGGAGGCAATCGTTAGCCTATTAGCTAGCTGATATCTAGCTTTGTTAATTGTCTGCTAACTGCTACTGAAACAGCTTGCTACACAGTGGAAGGGGGAGGCAATCGTTAGCCTCTTAGCTAGCTGATATCTAGCCTTGCTAACAGTTTGCGAACCGTAAAGCAGCTAGTAGTTTGGGAATGCAGTCATTGTCCAATTAGCTAGCTGACACCTGACTTATAGCTAGCTGTGGAGCAGAGCTAGCTAGCTGACAACTGACTTATAGCTAGCTGTGGAGCAGAGCTAGCTAGCTGACAACTGACTTATAGCTAGCTGTGGAGCAGAGCTAGCTAGCTGACAACTGACTTATAGCTAGCTGTGGAGCAGAGCTAGCTAGCTGACAACTGACTTATAGCTAGCTGTGGAGCAGAGCTAGCTAGCTGAGCCGTCGTGTTGCAGTGTCTAATATCTCTTCTGTCTCCAGGGTCAACGTATCTGTCTCCCATCGGCAGAGCCTACCAGTGGATAATGCCATCTCGGAATGCCGTCTCAAATGACACCCTATTCCCTATATAGTGCACTACTTTAGACCCGGGCCCTATTCCCTATGTAGTGCACTACTTTAGACCAGGACCCTATTCCCTATCTAGTGCACTACTTTAGACCAGGACCCTATTCCCTATATAGTGCACTACTTTAAACCAGGGCCCTATTCCCTATGTAGTGCACTACTTTAGACCAGGACCCATTACGATGCCATTTGGGATACAGCCCTCAACCACGCTCTCTAATCAGCTAATTAGCTGTGTAATGAAATATATGTTTGTGTGTGTGTGTGTGTGTGTGTGTGTGTGTGTGTGTGTGTGTGTGTGTGTGTGTGTGTGTGTGTGTGTGTGTGTGTGTGTGTGTGTGTGTGTGTGTGTGTGTGTGTGTGTGTGGCCACTTCGTCCCTGTGCGTGTGTGTGGTGTGTGATGAACCGTCTGCTCTCTGTCTAGGTCATGTCATCCATGTGCATTTTACAGTGAATTATAATTTGTAACCAGAGACAGATAGAGACGAAGCTGACAGGTTGGAGATAAATTGAATGAGATGGAGGGAGGGCGAGAGCGAGAGATTGAGACAGAGAGAGGGCGAGAGGGATATGCAGAGGGGAGAGTGAGGAAGAGCAAGAGATGGAGACAGAGAGAGGGCGAGAGGGATATGCAGAGGGGAGAGGGATGGAGAACGAGAGATGGAGACAGAGAGAGGGCGAGAGGGATATGCAGAGGGGAGAGAGAGGGAGAGCGAGAGATGGAGACAGAGAGAGGGAGAGAGGGATATGCAGAGGGGAGAGGGAGGGAGAGAGCGAGAGATTGAGACAGAGAGAGGGCGAGAGTGATATGCAGAGGGGAAAGGGAGGGAGAGCGAGAGATGGAGACAGAGAGAGAGAGAAAAAGGCCAAAAAAGGTCGGGAAATAAGGATGACAAATATAAATTCTATTTGTACACAGTTCTATTAGAACACACCAAAAACTACACATATCTAGGACTAAATATCAGCAACACAGGTAGCTTTCACATGGCTGTGAATGAGCTGAGAGACAAAGCAAGAAGAGCATTCTATGCCATTAATAACTTCTTGCGACTACAGGGGGTGCTGTTCCGAATTAGCATTTTGTCGTCTCCAAATTAAACTGCCTAGTACTCAATTCTTGCTCGTACAATATGCATATTATTAATTCTATTGGATAGAAAACACTTTCTAGTTTCATACAAAGTTGGAATGATGTCTGTGGGTGACCCAGAACTCTTTCTACAGCGAAATCCATGACAGACAGTGAAAGGTCTGAGAGCGAAGCTCTGGTTTCAGATCAGTTTTTAAGGTCTCTGTCTATCCTATGGAACGACACGAACTGCACCCGCCTTCCCCTGGATGTCAGTAACCAATGAGAAGTGGAATGGGCCTTCTCCGTAGCTCTCAGAGGTTATAAAAGACCAAGGAGTGAGAGTAGCCCCCCTTTCGACGCTCGCCCTTACGCAGGAAGGGACCTCCGGATGCCATTTTCACAGGCTCGGTTATCAACTTGAAATGTATCCGTCTGTAATTTAATTCGATATAGGACTTAGAAACATCATAAGGTAGTTAATTTAAACCGTTTTATAGCAATTTATATCCGTTTAGTGCGATTTTGATGCATTTCTATGTGAAGCACCGGGCACATTTCGGGGTCCCGGTCGAACGTTAGCGGGCATTTAGACGGACAAAGGACATCTTTCGACCAAAAGAAGATTAAACCCAAGAAAGAATACATTGCCCAAGAATCTGATGGAAGAACAGCTCAAAGTAAGCAATATTTAATATGATAAATCGTTGTTCTGTCGAAATATTTTAAACGCATATTTCGCCATTTTGTTTGGTATAGCTTCACTTGGCGAACTCTGTATTGAAAAGTAAGGATAATTTTAAAAATGTAAGTCAGCGGTTGCATTAAGAACTAATTTGTCTTTCGATTCCTGTCAACTCTGTATTTTTTAGTCAAGTATATGATTAGCTTTCGATTAAACTAGATCACTCTGAAAGCTGACGTCCCTCATTTTGATGCTTGAGTTGTGACTATTTCCATTGTATAACCACGGTTTTGTATGGCTAAATATGCACCTTTTCGAACAAACTGTATATGTATGTTGTAAAATGATGTTACAGGAGTGTCATCGGAAGAATTCTGAGAAGGTTAGTGAAAAAATTAATATATTTTGGCGATGATAACGTTATAGCTCCCTTTGCCTTGAATTCATGCTCTACTAACGTTTGCACATGTGGTATGCTAACTTATCGATTTATTGTGTTTTCGCTGAAAAACGCTTAGAAAATCTGAAATATGGTCTGAAATCACAAGAACTGTGTCTTTCCATTGCTATGCTTTGTCTATTTTTATGAAATGTTTTATGATGAGTAAATTGGTCATACACGTTGCTCTATCTAGTAATTCTAGTCGATTTGTGATGGTCGGTGCAATTGTAAACTGTGATTTCTACCTGAAATATGCACTTTTTTCTAACAACACCTATCCTATACCATAAATATGTTATCAGACTGTCATCTGATGAGTTTTTTTTCTTGGTTTGTTGCTATCAATATCTTAGTTTAGCCGAATTGGTGATAGCTAGTGGTGGAGAGAGAAAATGGTGGACAAAGAAAGATGGTGTATTTTGCTAACGTGGTTAGCTAATAGATTTACATATTGTGTCTTCCCTGTAAAACATTTTAAAAAACAGAAATGATGGGTTTATTCACAAGATCTGTATCTTTCATCTGGTGTCTTGGACTTGTGATTTAATGATATTTAGATGCTACTATTTACTTGTGAAGCTATGCTAGCGATGCTAATCAGTGTGGGGGGGGTGGGGGGTGATCCCGGATACGGGGTTGATACTCGTGAAAGGTTAAAAGGAATTAATGGCATATTAGAATTAGAATCAATTAGAATCTGGCTCAAAATTGTTCAATCAGTTATAGAACCAATTGCTCTATATGGCAGTGAAGTATGGGGTCCACTCTCTAATAATGAATTTACTAAATGGGACAAACATCCAACTGAAATATTGCATGCAGAGTTTTGCAAGACTGTATTGCAAGTACAAAGAAAAACTCCAAATAACGCATGTAGGGCAGAATTGGGCCAATACCCCCTCCTCATTCGAATAGAAAAAAGAGCCATCAAATTTTACAACCATCTAAAAACAAGTGACCCTAAAACATTCCATCACACAGCTCTACAATGTCAAGAGATGAAACCAGAGAAGAGTCAGTCAGCCAGCTGGTTCTGAGGCTCAGTTCACCAACCCAAACCAACCCCATAGAGCCTCGGGACAGCCCTCAGAAAATCTGGCCCAACCAAATCATCACAAAACAAAAAGAAAAATATATAACCTATTGGAAAGACACCACAAAAAATCTAAGTAAACTTCAATGCTATTTGGCTCTAAACAGACAGTACATGGTGGCAGACTATCTGACCACTGTGACTGATAGAAAACTGAGGAAAACATTGACTAGGTACAGACTCAGTGAGCACCGTCTGGCTATAGAGACCGGTCGTCACAGACAAACCTGGCTGCCCAGAGAGGACAGGCTGTGCTCACTCTGCTCCAGGGGAGAGGTAGAGACAGAGGTGCATTTCCTACTACACTGTGACAAATACTCAGACCTAAGAGCATATTTCTTTCCCAAAATTATAACTCAATACAAAGAATTTGAAACTATAAAAGATGAAGAAAAAATCAAATATTTATTGGGTGAAAAGCCAAAATGTGCAGTTTTGGCAGCCAAATATGTGTCCTCCTGCCACAGCCTGAGGGACAGCCAGTGAAAAATGCTAAGTAATGTTGATAATAAAGAGAGAGAGAGAGAGAGAGAGATAGAGAAAGAGAGGGAATGAGAGAGAGAGAGAGAGGGAATGAGAGAGGACAGAGAGAGAGAGAGAGGGAATGAGAGAGAGAGAGAGAATGCAAAGTGAAAAATGCAAAGTAATGTTGATAATATTTCCCATTTAGCTTAGTTTTGTTTTGTCTTTCATACCAGGTCATATGTCTTCTCAAGTCATATTGACACTGGTCTACTACCATTGATTTAATGTATTGTTGTTCTGATTAATATTGTTGTTGTAGTTGTTGTTAATGGTAATCCCATGTACACTACTACTATTATTATTGCTGTTGGTCCCACCATTTATTTATATATAAATATATATATATTTTGTATATATATACATATATATTTGATTTTTATTTTTCGATATGTATACTTTGACAATGTAAGTAATAATGAACTTGCCATGTCAATAAAGTCAATTGAATTGAATTGAATTGAGAGAGGGATATGCAGAGGGCACAGGGAGGGAGAACGAGAGATGGAGACAGAGAGAGGGCGAGAGGGATATGCAGAGGGGAGAGGGAGGGAGAACGAGAGATGGAGACAGAGAGAGGGCGAGAGGGATATGCAGAGGGGAGAGGGAGGGAGAGCGAGAGATGGAGACAGAGAGAGGGTGAGAGAGATAGGCAGAGGGGAGAGGGAGGGAGAGTGAGAGATGAAGACAGAGGAAGAGAGAGGGATATGCAGAGGGGAGAGGGAGGGAGAGATGGAGACAGAGAGAGGGCGAGAGAGATATGCAGAGGGGAGAGGGAGGGAGAGCGAGAGATGGAGACAGAGAGAGGGCGAGAGGGATATGCAGAGGGGAGAGGGAGGGAGAGCGAGAGATGGAGACAGAGAGAGGGCGAGAAGGATATGCAGAGGGGAGAGGGAGGGAGAGATGGAGACAAGGAAGAGAGAGGGTCGTGGTCGTGGTCGTGGTCGTGGTCGTCTCCCCTTTCTATAGAGTGGTCATATTTGTAGAGCAAATCGTTCGGAAGCTACAGACGTTTTTTTGTGAGAAGATCGTTTTTTGGGATGTCTCATGGTCTGACAAACACCGAATTAGTTCGGCAACCTTCCATCGTAGTTAAGGAAGTACACAAAAAAATATCTCTTGGTTAAACAGACCTTTTTTGATGGAAATTGTTTTATTGCGTTACTTAGATTGACGCACAGATGTGACAATAGACTCTTAAGGAATAAAATAAAATATAATGAGGATTTTTATTCGCCTAATCAAGGTGAAGATTACAGCTCACATTCCAGTGTTCTAAATTGTAAACAAAGGCTGCATGGGATTCCTGTTAATCCTTGCAGCCAATGGCAATGTCTACTTTCGGGCATAATGGCAGACGCCCCCCCCCCCCCCCCCGACACCGCCAAAGGTGGTGTCGTGCTCTCCTCATGACTGTCTTGGTGTGCTTGGACCATGATAGTTTTGTTAGTGATGTGGACACCAAGGAACTTGAAGCTCTCGACCCGCTCCACTACAGCCCCGGTTATATGAATGGGGGCATGCTAGGCTCTCCTTTACTTGTTCTCCACGATCAGCTCTCAGCTCCTCCCAGTTCCTGCCACTGAAACACATCCCCGCAGCATGATGCTGCCACCACCATCCTTCACCGTAGGGATGGTATTGGCCAGGTGATGAGCGGTGCCCGGTTTCCTCCAGATGTGATGCTTGGCATTCAGGCCAAAGAGCTCCATCTTGGTTTTCATCAGACCAGAGAATCTTGTTTCTCATGGTCTGAGAGTCCTTTAGGTGCCTTTTGGCAAACTCCAAGCGGGATGTCATGTGCCTTTTACTGAGGAGTGGCTTCCGTCTGGCCACTCTACCATAAAGGCCTGATTGGTGGAGTGCTGCAGAGATGGTTGTCCTTCTGGAAGGTTCTCCCATCTCCACAGAGGAACTCTGGAGCTCTGTCAATGTGACCATCAGGTTCTTGGTCACATCCCTGACCAAGGCCCTTCTCCTCCGATTGCTCAGTTTGGCTGGGTGGCCAGCTCTAGGAGAGTCTTGTTGGTTATAAACTTCTTCCATTTAAGAATGACGGAGGCCATCTTGGGTGACCTTCAATGCTTCAGACATTTTTCAGTACCCTCCCCCAGATCTGTGCCTCGACACAATCCTGTCTCAGACTTCTACTGACAATTCCTTCAACCTAATGGTTTGGTTTTTGCTCTGACTGTCAACTGTGGGACCTTGTGCCTTTCCAAATCATGTCCAATCAAGTTTTAGAAACATCTCAAGGATGATTAATGGAAACAGGATGTACCTGAGCTCAATTTCAAGTCTCAAAGCAAAGGGTCTGAATACTTATGTAAATAAGGTATTTCTGTTTTTAACTTGTAATAAATTAGCACATATTTTTAAAGACCTGTTTTCGCTTTTGCATATTGTGTGTAGATTGATGAATAAGGCTGTAACGTAACAAAATGTGGAAAAAGTCAAGGGGTCTGAATGCACTGTATTATTAATCGATTGACTATGACTTTTCCAATCACCCCGTATTGCTATCTGCAGGGTTAGTTCAAGGTAAAGGTTGCAATTCTTCAGACATTCCTGGACCTGTGACCAAAAACAAGCTACGTATGGACATTACCAAACCAAACCAAACCAAACCAAACCAAATGATCTAATGCTACTGTCTCTTCACAGCAACAGAGCTGGGATGGTTGTAACCCCCATATATACAACACTCTATTGGTTGCAAGAGTTTTGTATAATATTTTAAATTGAACATTTTTCAATCCGGCGTGGTTTTGGGAACCACGTGCCATGGAATTGGTACATTGGAAAATCTCTTCCCAACTATTTTGCAATCTATATGGTACAGCTGTCAATTGTTTGGTCCTTAAATGAAACTGGTATATATATTTATTTATCACAACTTTCTTTCACCAATTATGGTCTTTAATGCCGACAGACAAGTTCCTTACTTTTTTTGGTTGTAAGCAGGAATCAGAAGGAATTATGGTCAAATTTGCCAAAAGGAAGGTGAGGGAGTTTTTTCCTCTGGCTGCACATGTGACATGTGACATGCTGGTAGAAATTTGGTGAAACAGATTTAAGTTGTCCTATATTAATCTCTCTGGCCACTAGCATGAGCCTTTTCCCTGTTTGCTTATGGCCTTATACAGCTCGTTGAGTGCGGTCTTAGTGCCAGCATTGCTTTATGGTGGTAAATAGATGGCTACGAAAAATACAGATGAGAACTCTCTTGGTAGATAGCGGGGTCTACAGCTTATCATGAGGTACTCTACCTCAGGTGAGCAAAACCTTGACACTTTCTTAATATTAAAGATTGCGCACCAGCTGTTATTGACAAATAGACCGACTACCACCCCTCGTCTTACCGGAGGTTGCTGTTCTGTCTTGCCGATGCACGGAAAACCCAGTCAACTCCATGTCCTCGTTCAGGTGAAACATTAGACCGGTTTTAATGTCCCGTTGGTAGGATAGTCTCCAAACGGAGCTCATCCAGTTTATTCTCCAGTCAGCACGTTCGCCAGTAAGACAGATGGTAAAGGCTCCCCCCATATCGCCATCTCCTATTTATGCGAATGACGTGGATTTGCGTCCGGGAGGAGCAGTAAATCTTTCGCCTCCGATTCGTTAAAGAAATAATCTTCGTCCAGTCCGAGGTAATCGTTGTTCTGATGTCCAGAAGCTCTTTTCGGTCATACGAGGCAGAGGCAGAAACACTATTTACAAAGAAAGATACAAACAATGCAAAGAAACAAACAGAATAGCACAATTGGAAAGATTTACAGCCATATGTAAGGAGGTGAGAACGGTAGAAAGAAGGAGAGGAGGAGAGGTGAGGAAGGAGATCTATCCTCCTCCACATCGATAATCCTAACCTTAAAAATTCGGAATTATTGCCGAAACTTAACCTTAAGCGAAATTTGACGTTTGCAACAATTTCGAAAACCGACGTTTGAGAAACATTGGTTGAACTTCTAATTCTGACATTAGACTGTGAGATGTAGTTGGTGTGTGCTTATAGTGTGTGTGTGTGTGTGTGTGTGTGTGTGTGTGTGTGTGTGTGTGTGTGTGTGTGTGTGTGTGTGTGTGTGTGTGTATCTGTGTGTGTGTGTGTTCACATTCAAAGTGAATCTATTCCCCGTATTTTCCCCATGTAATTACACCACACAGGGATAATGCATGCTTCCCACAGGGCACTCAGAGAGAACAAGGACGAGAAGAGACGGAGGAACGGAGGAACGGAGGAATGGAGGTTAGAGAAAAGAGAAAGAGGCCCGTAAAGGTCAAGCATCACAGGAAATACTTTTGTATTTTGAAAGAGGATGTGTGTCTGTGTGTGCCTGTATGAAGCACCTGTGTGTGTGTGTTTATGTGTGTGTGTCTGTGTACAGTGTGTGTGTGTGTACTATGTGTGTGTGTGCATGTGTGTACTATATGTGTGTACTATGTGTGTGTACTATGTGTGTGTGTGTACTATGCGTGTGTGTGTGTACCCTGTGTGTGTGTTTTATGTGTGTGTGTGTTTTATGTGTGTGTGTGCTATGTGTGTGTACTATGTGTGTGTAGTATATGTGTGTGTGTTCAATGTGTGTGTGTGTACTATGTGTGTGTACTATGTGTGTCTACTATGTGTGTGTGTGTGTGTGTGTACTATGTGTGTACTATGTGTGTGTGTGTACTATGTGTATGTGTGTGTGTGTACTGTGTGTGTGTGTGTGTGTGTGTGTGTGTGTGTGTGTGTGTGTGTGTGTGTGTGTGTGTGTGTGTGTCTGTGTGTCTGTGTCTGTGTCTGTGTCTGTATGTGTGTGTGTGTGTGTGTGTACAGTAGCTGATGATTAAGGGCCCTAAATCCTGTGAATCAAAAGGTTCCCGGAAGTCTCACTCTGTCTGTGTGTGTGTCTGTCTGTGTGTGTACAATGTGTGTGTGTGTGTCTGTCTGATCCCTCTGGTGTGTGTGTGTGGCTCGTGGGTTGTAGTTCTATCTGCATGTGATAAGTTGGGAGTTGTAGTTTTTCTGTGTTATTGTTTATAGATGTCAAGCTGGAGAATTCTAGTAACTTAGGGCTCTGTGATACAAGTCAGTAATCGATGTCTGAGGACGTCGGGAGATGACGTGGAGGCAACAGTGAAGTGCTGTTACCTTCCAGTAGGTTTCGGTTGTGGGCGGGGATGGTGGATGGGTGTGAACATCAGTCTCTGGTTCCAAAGGGCCAGTCATGTGTAGACGAACAACAAACAAAAAATGTTGTGACCATTTTTGCTGCTTTTGACCTTCACTTTTTTTATTTTATTTTTTTATTTAACCTTTATTTAACTAG
The DNA here is from genome assembly GCF_016432855.1 of Salvelinus namaycush. Classification (NCBI taxonomy): domain Eukaryota; kingdom Metazoa; phylum Chordata; class Actinopteri; order Salmoniformes; family Salmonidae; genus Salvelinus; species Salvelinus namaycush. The sequence goes on along the minus strand of NW_024057717.1, from coordinate 30,445 downwards.
GGCAACTCGGTTAAGAACAAAGTTCTTATTTACAGTGACGGCCCTACCCCGGCCAAACCCGGAGGACGCTAGGCCAATTGTGCTCCGCCTTATGGGACTCCCAATCACGGCCGGATGTGCTATACAGCCTGGATTCGAACCGGTCTGTACGTTATGCCTATAGCACTGAGATGCAGTGCCTTAGACCGCTGCGCCGCTCGGGAACCCTGATGAGTACTTTAAAACACTATAAAATCACAACACAGGTACTATTACTTTATTATGGGTTTAGTGTTCTAACATGTATTCAGTTATTAATGATAAACCTCTAGAGTTATAGATCTAGATGTCTTACAATATATTTACATATTTAAACTGTGTGTGAGAGAGAGAGTGTGTGTGAGAGAGCGAGTGTGTGTGTGAGAGAGCGAGTGTGTGTGTGAGAGAGAGAGTGTGTGTGTGAGAGAGAGTGTGTGTGTGAGAGAGAGAGAGTGTGTGTGTGAGAGAGTGTGTGTGTGTGAGAGAAAGAGAGTGTGTGTGAGAGAAAGAGTGTGTGTGAGAGAGTGTGTGTGTGAGAGAGAGTGTGTGTGTGAGAGAGTGTGTGTGTGTGAGAGAAAGAGAGTGTGTGTGAGAGAGTGTGTGTGAGAGAGTGTGTGTGTGTGAGAGAGAGTGTGTGAGAGAGTGTGTGTGTGTGCTTTTGTACTTCATTAAAAGCTGAGGTCTGGAACTCCCTGCAGGTATTCTCTCTCTCTCTCTCTCTCTCTGTATCTCTGTCTCTCTGTCTCTCTGTCTCTCTGTCTCTCTCTCCATTCCTTGGCCTTGGTTGCCTGATGACTCACTCTGAATCTTAACCGCTACATACATTCATTGTGGAGAAGAAATGTCAGTATGGTCGGAGAGATGTGGATGGGTAGCCGAGGAATGGCCTTGGTATATTAAAAATAATTTAGCAGGACACAAAAACAGATTTGCATACCACTCCTGGGAACCCTGTACATATGTTGTTGTTTCAGCTCCAGATGACAAACCTGCACACACTCCCAGAGGGAGTGACTTGAGCGAAAAAATATACACCTCTTCCTGTTTATTGGAAATCAGACTAGTGCCACAAAACCAACCAGTGGCCAGAATTCACTCGGGTTTGTTTTTATTTTTTTGTATTAAGCCTATCCCAAACCTTAACTCTTACCTTAAGGGCTTGTCAGTATTTCACTGTCTACACATGTTAAGGGCTTGTCAGTACTTCACTGTCTACACATGTTAAGGGCTTGTCAGTATTTCACTGTCTGCACGTGTTAAGGGCTTGTCAGTATTTCACTGTCTACACATGTTAAGGGCTTGTCAGTATTTCACTGTCTACACATGTTAAGGGCTTGTCAGTATTTCACTGTCTACACATGTTAAGGGCTTGTCAGTATTTCACTGTCTACACATGTTAAGGGCTTGTCAGTATTTCACTGTCTACACATGTTAAGGGCTTGTCAGTATTTCACTGTCTACACATGTTAAGGGCTTGTCAGTATTTCACTGTCTACACATGTTAAGGGCTTGTCAGTATTTCACTGTCTACACATGTTAAGGGCTTGTCAGTATTTCACTGTCTACACATGTTAAGGGCTTGTCAGTATTTCACTGTCTACACATGTTAAGGGCTTGTCAGTATTTCACTGTCTACACATGTTAACTGTCTACACGGTCCCGTGTGGCTCAGTTGGTAGAGCATGGCACCTGCAACGCCAGGGTTGTGGGTTCAATTCCCACGGGGGGACCAGGGTTCAATTCCCACGGGGGGACCAGGATGAATATGTATGAACTTTCCAATTTGTAAGTCGCTCTGGATAAGAGTGTCTGCTAAATGACTTAAATGTAAAATGTTAAGGGCTTGTCAGTATTTCACTGTCTACACATGTTAAGGGCTTGTCAGTATTTCACTGTCTACACATGTTAAGGGCTTGTCAGTATTTCACTGTCTACACATGTTAAGGGCTTGTCAGTATTTCACTGTCTACACATGTTAAGGGCTTGTCAGTATTTCACTGTCTACACATGTTAAGGGCTTGTCAGTATTTCACTGTCTACACATGTTAAGGGCTTGTCAGTATTTCACTGTCTACACATGTTAAGGCTTGATAAGTTAAGTTGTATTCAGCGCATGTGACAAATCACATAAAATATTATTTTTTTAAATATAATTATAAATAATAACATAAAACATTTTTTTTTAAATATAATTATAACTAATAACATAAAACATTTTTTTTTAAATATAATTATAAATAATAACATAAAACATTTTTTTTTTTAATATAATTTTCTCAACTGACCTTTTTACAACTCCTGTTATCTTATCGTCTCTTCTCCTCCACCTTAAGCATTGTCCTTGAGACAGAATAGAATCGTGTGAATCACAATTCATATCGTATCGGCACCCGAGTATCGTGATAATATCGGACCGTGTGGTCCCTGGCAATTCCCAGGGAATCCCAACCCTAGTGATTCTAATTGGGTTAACAAAGGTTAGCAATTTTTATATGTATTTTGATTGTTTGAAATGCAAGTAGGATTGTCAGGTTGAACAGGGCCAGAGCTCTGTAAGTATGTGGGTGGTGGGAAAAGAGGGAAGTTAGCAAGGTCGACTAAGACTATGTATCTTGGTTTTTGACAAATTTTGACAGGTTTGTCCAGTTCAGAAGTATTATATGTGGGTGGCAGGTTATCCTATAGACCTTGGTTGTTGCTATCTGGGGCGGTAGGGGGTAGATGGTTAGCAATGTCTATAGATAGATTTTTTTTTGTAACAGCTGAGTAGGAGGTCTATGTATTTTTTGGAGTTTCGGAGCTGCCAGCTAGCGAGGGTATACAATATATATATAATAATACAATGTCTATAAATGTTTCAGTGTTGAAGGTGCTAGCAGGGTCCGTAGGTTTGTGGACGTCAACGTTTAAGAGTGTTAGCGCTGTCTAGTTTAAGAGTGTGGTCTGGAGGTTGGGAGGGGATGATGCTTGCTGTTCGGTGGTGGTTTGACCACACCATCCTGGGCTGACCTTGAGGCTCAAAGCCACCCTACATGGACCAGTCTTTCCCCCTTTCTCTTCTCTCTCTCTCTTTCCCTCTGTCTCTCTCTGTCTCTCTCTGTCTCTCTCTCTCTGTCTGTCTGTCTGTCTCTCTCTCTCTCTCTCTCTCTCTCTCTCTCTCTCTCTCTCTCTCTCTCTCTCTCTCTATACATATACAGTGAGGGAAAAAAGTATTTGATCCCCTGCTGATTTTGTACGTTTGCCCACTGACAAAGAAATGATCAGTCTATAATGTTAAATACTTATTTCCCTCATTAAAATGCAAATCAATTTATACAATTTTTGACATGTGTTTTTCTGGATTTTTTTGTTGTTATTCTGTCTCTCACTGTTCAAATAAACGTACAAAATCAGCAGGGGATCAAATACTTTTTTTTTGTTCCCTCACTGTATATATTTATCTCTCTCTCTCTCTCATTTGCTCTCTCTCTCTCTTTCTCTCTCTCTCTCTATACATATATATATTTTTCTTTCTTTCTCTCTCTCTCTCTCTCGCTCTCTCTCATTTGCTCTCTCTCTCTCTCTCTCTCTCTCTCTCTCTCTCTCTCTCAGTCAACCTCTCTTTCACCTCTCTATGGGCCTCAAAGCCCCTCCACATGAAAATTATCCCACCTCTAGCTCCCCGTATCTCCCTACGCCTACCCCTGCCACCTGATAGACCCCCTCCCTACCAGCCCCCTAATGTGCAGCTAGAAACGGTTTGAGATAAAAGGGAAGTAAAAGGAGACTGCAGGAAATAGAGGATGTTGGTGTGTGTACGTGTGTGTCCATGTGTGTGCGAGAGAGAAAGCCTGAGACAAATACATCGTTTTTCAGGACCACGGACAGCACTCAGATCAGTTCAGCACCACGGACAGCTCCCCATCTTCCCTTCCCTAAGGCAGTGGTTTTCAAACCTCTCATCGGGGACCCTAAGACATTTCCCAATGTTGTTGTAACCTGATTCAAGTAGTCAAGGGCTTGATGATTGGTTGCCAAGTTGAATCAGGTGTGATAGCTCTGGAATAGTTCAAATACATGGAACGGCTGGAGGTCCCAGAGGAGAGGTTTGAATAACGGCTGGAGGTCCCAGAGGAGAGGTTTGAGAACGGCAGGAGGTCCCAGAGGAGAGGTTTGAATAACGGCTGGAGGTCCCAGAGGAGAGGTTTGAGAACGGCTGGGGGTCCCAGAGGAGAGGTTTGAGAACGGCTGGGGGTCCCAGAGGAGAGGTTTGAGAACGGCTGGGGGTCCCAGAGGAGAGGTTTGAGAACGGCTGGGGGTCCCAGAGGAGAGGTTTGAGAACGGCTGGGGGTCCCAGAGGAGAGGTTTGAATAACCCTGAGATGTAATATATTCTAACGGTACATCTTGTCTGTAGGTAGGTGAGAGGTTAGAGGGAAAGAAGCTAAAATAAAGAGAGAAATTAAAGAGGGTAGAGAGAGATGGAAACTTCACCGTTTTGACCTCATCTTGATGAATGAGGGATAAGTGGATCCTAGGTGTCAGACATGAGTGGAAGTGTCAAAACATGCATTTAGAGTCCAGAGAGAGAGAGAGAGAGAGAGAGAGAGAGAGAGAGAGAGAGAGAGAGAGAGAGAGAGAGAGAGAGAGAGAGAGAGAGAGAGAGAGAGAGAGAGAGAGAGAGAGATCTCACCCAGACGAGGACATAAGGGTGAAGTCTCTTACCTCTCTGCACTGTAACACACAGTGTGATCCCTCAGTTAAATATAGTTGTTGTCATGACATGCTCGACAGGACGTAAAGAAAATACTTTCTCTGAAATGTCAGAAGACGATGTTGTGTTTCTAATCACACTCTCCCCTGGTGACACTGTGTCAGTATGTGTGTTTCTGCAGGCGAGACATATTTTAGGAAGAATACACACACCATATTTCAACCATGTCCTTTTTAAAAAAGAGCTTTGTAACTCCTGCATTAACTAACTACAGACCCAAACCAAACCAATCCTTCAGGGACTTCTATCTCTCTCGGTCTCTCCTCTCTCCTCTCTCTCTCTCTCTCTCGCTCTCTCTCTCTCTCTCTCTCCTCTCTCTGTCTCCTCTCCTCTCTGTCTCCTCTCCTCTCTCTCGGTCTCTCCTCTCTCTCCACTCTCTGTCTCCTCTCCTCTCTGTCTCCTCTCCTCTCTCTCGGTCTCTCCTCTCTCTCCACTCTCTGTCTCCTCTCCTCTCTGTCTCCTCTCCTCTCTCTCTCTCTTGCTCTCCTTCTCTGTCTCTAGAGCTGAGAGGATTTTTATTCAAATGTTATTACTGCCTGTCTGTCTGCCTTCCTCTCTCTGCTTGCCTCTCTTCCTGTCTGTCTGTCTGTCTGTCTGTCTGTCTGTCTGTCTGTCTGTCTGTCTGTCTGTCTGTCTGTCTGTCTGTCTGTCTGTCTGTCTGTCTGTCTGTCTGTCTGTCTGTCTGTCTGTCTGTCTGTCTGTCTGTCTGTCTGTCTGTCTGTCTGTCTGTCTGTCTGTCTGTCTCTAATTTATTTTATTTAATCTTTCGCTCTTTGATTTTCTTCTCTGTTTCTGTCTCACTTTAGTAATTAAGTGCATTATGTTCCATTGATAATAAACACAATCATCACATTATTCTGATTTGCAGTGAGAATTCCCAACAAGAACACATGTGTACAGTCATGGCCAAAAGTTTTGAGAATGACACAAATATTAATTTTCACAAAGTCTGCTGCCTCAGTTTGCATGATTGCAATTTGCATATACTCCAGAATGTTATGAAGAGTGATCAGATGAATTACAATTAATTTCAAAGTCCCTATTTGCCATGCAAATGAACTGACTCCCCCAAAAAAACATTTCCACTGCATTTCAGCCCATTTCAGCCCTGCCACAGCTGACATCATGTCAGTGATTCTCTCGTCAACACAGGTGTGAGTGTTGACGAGGACAAGGCTCGAGATCACTCGGTCATGCTGATTGAGTTCGAATAACAGACTGTAAGCTTCAAAAGGAGGGTGGTGCTTGGACTCATTGTTCTTCCTCTGTCAACCATGGTTACCTGCAAGGAAACACGTGCCGTCATCATTGCTTTGCACAAAAAGGGCTTCACAGGAAAGGATATTGCTGCCAGTAAGATGGCACCTAAATTAACCATTTATCGGATCATCAAGAAATTCAAGGAGAGCGTTTCAATTGTTGTGAAGAAGGCTTCAGGGCGCCCAAGGAAGTCTAGCAAGCGCCAGGAACATCTCCTAAAGTTGATTCAGCTGCGGGATCGGGGCACCACCAGTACAGAGCTTGCTCAGGAATGGCAGCAGGCAGGTGTGAGTGCATATGTACGCACAGTGAGGCGAATACTTGTATGTATGCATGACGACCGCACACATACGCAAAGACACACACACAGACACACACACACAAAGACACACACACAGAGACGCGCACAGACACACGCAGAGACACACACACACAGAGACACACACACAGAGACACACGCAGAGACACACACAGAGACACACACACAGAGACACACGCAGAGACACACGCAGAGACACACACACACAGAGACACACGCAGAGACACACGCAGAGACACACACAGAGACACACACAGAGACACACACAGAGACACACACACAGAGACACACGCAGAGACACACGCAGAGACACACGTAGAGACACACGTAGAGACACACACACAGAGACACACACACAGAGACACACACACAGAGACACACAGAGACACACGCAGAGACACACGCAGAGACACACGCAGAGACACACACAGAGACACACACAGAGACACACACACAGAGACACACATAGAGACACACACACAGAGACACACGCAGAGACACACGTAGAGACACACGTAGAGACACACACAGAGACACACACAGAGACACACACACAGAGACACACACACAGAGACACACACAGAGACACACAGAGACACACGCAGAGACACGCACACAGAGACACACGAAGAGACACACGCAGAGACACACGCAGAGACACACACGCAGAGACACATGCAGAGACACACACAGAGACACACGCAGAGACACACACAGAGACACACGCAGAGACACACGCAGAGACACACACAGAGACACACACAGAGACACACACACAGAGACACACACACAGAGACACACGTAGAGACACACGCAGAGACACACACGCAGAGACACACGCAGAGACACACACGCAGAGACACACACAGAGACACACACACAGAGACACACGCAGAGACACACACACAGAGACACACACGCAGAGACACACACGCAGAGACACACACAGAGACACACGCAGAGACACACACGCAGAGACACACGCAGAGACACACACACAGAGACACACGCAGAGACACACACACAGAGACACACACGCAGAGACACACACACAGAGACACACGCAGAGACACACGTAGAGACACACACACAGAGACACACGCAGAGACACACGCAGAGACACACGTAGAGACACACGTAGAGACACACACAGAGACACACACAGAGACACACGCAGAGACACACACACAGAGACACACACAGAGACACACACGTAGAGACACACGCAGAGACACACACAGAGACACACGCAGAGACACACACACAGAGACACACACAGAGACACACACGTAGAGACACACGCAGAGACACACACAGAGACACACGCAGAGACACACACACAGAGACACACGCAGAGACACACACACAGAGACACACGCAGAGACACACGCAGAGACACACGCAGAGACACACACACAGAGACACACGCAGACACACACACAGAGACACACGCAGAGACACACGCAGAGACACACGCAGAGACACACGCAGAGACACACACAGAGACACACGCAGAGACACACGCAGAGACACACACAGAGACTCACACAGAGACTCACACAGAGACACACACACACAGAGACACACGCAGAGACACACGCAGAGACAAACACACAGAGACACACGCAGAGACACACACAGAGACACACGCAGAGACACACACAGACACACACACAGAGACACACGCAGAGACACACACAGAGACACACGCAGAGACACACGCAGAGACACACGCAGAGACACACACAGAGACACACGCAGACACACACACAGAGACACACGCAGAGACACACACAGAGACACACGCAGAGACACACGCAGAGACACACGCAGAGACACACACAGAGACACACGCAGAGACACACACGCAGAGACACACACGGAGACACACGGAGAGACACACACGGAGAGACACACACGGAGAGACACACACGCAGAGACACACGCAGAGACACACACACAGAGACACACAGAGACACACACGCAGAGACACACACAGAGACACACGCAGAGACACACGCAGAGACACACACACAGAGACACACACACAGAGACACACACACAGAGACACACACAGAGACACACGCAGAGACACACACACAGAGACACACACACAGAGACACACACAGAGACACACACGCAGAGACAAACGTAGAGACACACACACAGAGACACACACACAGAGACACACACAGAGACACACGCAGAGACACACACACAGAGACACACACACAGAGACACACACGCAGAGACACACACACAGAGACACACGTAGAGACACACGTAGAGACACACGTAGAGACACACAGAGACACACACACAGAGACACACACGCAGAGACACACGTAGAGACACACACAGAGACACACAGAGACACACACACACAGAGACACACACAGAGACACACACACAGAGACACACACGCAGAGACACACACGCAGAGACACACACGCAGAGACACGCACACAGAGACACACGCAGAGACACACACACACAGATACACACACACAGAGACACACACAGACACACACACAGAGACACACGCAGAGACACAGACTGAGTCTCTCTTCTTTCTCCATTGATTAGTTTCCTTTAATTATTATTTAGAATATCAAGATCAAGAGAACAATATTTATTGAAGAACAAACAGAAAACAATCGGTCCAAATGGAGCCCTATTCCATATGCAGTGCACTACAGCCAATAGGACCCTGGTCAAAAGTAGTGCACTACAGCCAATAGGACCCTGGTCAAAAGTAGTGCACTAAAGCCAATAGGACCCTGGGCAAAAGTAGTGCACTACAGCCAATAGGACCCTGGTCAAAAGTAGTGCACTAAAGCCAATAGGACCCTGGGCAAAAGTAGTACACTACGGCCAATAGCACCCTCGTCAAAAGTAGTGCACTACAGCCAATAGGACCCTGGTCAAAAGTAGTGCACTACATCCAATAGGACCCTGGGCAAAAGTAGTGCACTACGGCCAATAGGACCCTGGTCAAAAGTAGTGCACTACAGCCAATAGGACCCTGGTCAAAAGTAGTGCACTACAGCCAATACGACCCTGGTCAAAAGTAGTGCACTACGGCCAATAGGACCCTGGTCAAAAGTAGTGCACTACAGCCAATACGACCCTGGTCAAAAGTAGTGCACTACGGCCAATAGGACCCTGGTCAAAAGTAGTGCACTACGGCCAATAGGACCCTGGTCAAAAGTAGTGCACTACATAGGGAATAGGGATCCATTTCAGATGCAGACTTCCTCTCTCAGTCACAGTACTTTTTACATTGCCGTTTATAGTAATGTAACAGATTTCAAAATAATACATTACCCATCCTAGAGTAACAGTACTGTAGTAGTGATTATAGAAATAGGATCCCTAGAAGGGACATGGGTAAACTCAATAAGACCCCAGCCGGTCCACCCACTGACGTTAATGGGGATGACAGTTCCAGGAATCGTATGTCTATGCTAGTAATAATCATCAGTAGCAGACAGCCATCTTTAAAATCAAACATTGTTTTCAACAAAATCACACGCTGTTTAAATTCCTAACATCAAAGCAGAAGGTTACCTCTCAAATGGCACTACCTTTCACCAGGATCCGTAGGGCCCAGGGTCCGTAGGGCCCAGAATCCGTAGGGCCCAGGGTCCGTAGGGCCCAGAGTATATAGGGCCCAGGGTCCGTAGGGCCCAGAGTATATAGGGCCCAGGATCCGTAGGGCCCAGGGTCCATAGGGCCCAGGATCCGTAGGGCCCAGGGTCCGTAGGGCCCAGGATCCGTAGGGCCCAGGGTCCGTAGGGCCCAGAATCCGTAGGGCCCAGGGTCCGTAGGGCCCAGAGTATATAGGGCCCAGGATCCGTAGGGCCCAGGGTCCATAGGGCCCAGGATCCGTAGGGCCCAGGATCCGTAGGGCCCAATGTCCATAGGGCCCAGGATCCGTAGGGCCCAGGGTCCATAGGGCCCAGGATCCGTAGGGCCCAGGGTCCATAGGGCCCAGGATCCGTAGGGCCCAAGGTCCATAGAGTTATTTTGTGTTGATCTGTCAATATTTTGTGCTATAGCCCCGTTATCTTGGGCGGCGAACCACACATACTATAATAAGTCATTGTCCCCGGCGACAGTTCTTAGTGTTTCAGGTTGTTGCTATCGAGATTCTGAATCCGTATTGTACTTCCTCAAGGTCTCTCTAAAACATTCACTGGATTGGATGAAAGTGAGTCACGTGACACAATGGAACCAGTGATGTCACAAAAATATGAAATTCTACATTTGCTGTTTTTGTATCCCTGTGCAATCCGCTTTCTGAACACAAAAACACACGCTTTAAACCTATCTCTATTCTGACACATTCATGTCTGTCCTTGTAGTCACACACATTTGCGTCCTCGTAATCTGCAGATATCCGTTGGTACACCACAAGATAATTCCATTCCATGTGTTGTCCGTAATTCCATAAATCCTTGTTATCGTATTTTTCCTGATGGAATTTCATGTTATTATACTGAACAAAAATATAAATGCAACAATTTCACAGATTTTACTGAGTTACAGTTCATATCAGGAAATCAATCAATTGAAAAAATTAATTAGTCACTAATCTATGGATTTCACATGACTGGGAACGCTCCCTCAAAACTTGACACATCTGTAAAATTGTGTTGTGTGACAAAACTGCACATTTTAGAGTGGCCTTTTATTGCCCCCAGCACAAGGTGCACCTGTGTAATGATCATGCTGTTTAATCAGCTTCTTGATATGCCACACCTGTCAGGTGGATGGATTATCTTAGCAAAGGAGAAATTCTAATTTACAGGGATGTGTGTAATTTCATGTATCTTTTATTTTAGCTCATGAAAAATGGGACCAATGCTTTACATATTGCGTTTGTATTTTTGTTCAGTTACATTCCATACAGAATTCATGATTCAATAATTATGTGACCTCTCTCTCTCTCTTTCTCTCGCTCTCTCTCTCTCTCTCTCTCTTTGCTGTCTCTCTCTCTCTCTCTCTCTCTCTCTCTCTCTCTCTCTCTCTCTCTCTCTCTCTCTCTCTCTCTCTCTCTTTCTCTCGCTCTCTCTCTCTCTCTCTCTCTCCCTCTCTCTCTCTCTCTCTCTCTCTCTCTCTCCCGCTCTCTCTCTCTCTCTCTCTCTCTCTCTCTCTCTCTCTTTCTCTCTCTCTCTCTCTCTCTCTCTCTCTCTCTCTCTCTCTCTCTCTCTCTCTCTCTCTCTCTCTATCATATATCAGTGTGTCTCGTCTCAGTAGTCGCCACTGGCTGCTCAGTTCCGGCATGTCCTGATCGATTGATCTAGTCTAATTGATCCAGCACTAATGTTCTGATCCCCACTGTCAGGCCAGCTGGCCGATGCTACAGCCATCCATCCACCCGCTTATCTAGTCAGACTAGGACTCTCCCTATGTAGTGTACATCTCTAGACCATATGTAGTGCACATCTCTATTCCCTATGTAGTGCACTTCTCTATCCCCTATGTAGTGTACATCTCTATTCCCTATGTAGTGCACATCTCTATTCCCTATGTAGTGCACATCTCTATTCCCTATGTAGTGCACATCTCTATTCCCTATGTAGTGCACATCTCTATTCCCTATGTAGTGCACATCTCTAGACCATATGTAGTGCACATCTCTATTCCCTATGTAGTGCACTTCTCTATCCCCTATGTAGTGTACATCTCTATTCCCTATGTAGTGCACATCTCTATTCCCTATGTAGTGCACATCTCTATTCCCTATGTAGTGCACATCTCTAGACCATATGTAGTGCACATCTCTATTCCCTATGTAGTGCACTTCTCTATCCCCTATGTAGTGTACATCTCTATTCCCTATGTAGTGCACATCTCTATTCCCTATGTAGTGCACATCTCTATTCCCTATGTAGTGCACATCTCTATCCCCTATGTAGTGCACATCACAGCAGAGATTTTTGATTTCCTCCGTCCTCATGTTCAGCAGTGAGCCTTTGCTCCTTTCCTTGGTCTAAGATTTAAATTGATCAGTTTAAATCTTCGTCTAGCCTGGGATTACATTGATCAGTTTAAATCTTGGTCTAGTCTGGGATTACATTGATCAATTGAAACCTTAGTCTAGTCTGGGATTACATTGATCAGTTTAAATCTTAGTCTAGTCTGGGGTTCCATTGATCAGTTTAAACCTTGGTCTGGTCTTGGATTACATTGATCAGTTTAAATCTTAGTCTAGTCTGGGATTACATTGATCAATTGAAACCTTAGTCTAGCCTGGGATTACATTGATCAATTTAAATCTTGGTCTAGCCTGGGATTACATTGATCAGATGGGCCAGTTAAGTATTTAAATCACTGTCTGCTCTGCATGGGCTGGAGAAACATCCTCCAAGTGTTTGGTTTCCCTTAGTCTCTCTGTCCCTCATTCCTTTTTTTCTCTCTCCGTATTTCACCCCTTCTCTCCTCTCTCTCTGTCCCTCACCCACCCACCTACTCTCTCACTTTCTCTCTCTCTCTCTCTCTCTCTCTCTCTCTCTCTCTCTCTCTCTCTCTCTCTCTCTCTCTCTCTCTCTCTCTCTCTCTCTCTCTCTCTCACTCTCTCTCTCTGTCCCTCACCCACCCACCTACTCTCTCACTTTCTCTCTCTCTCTCTCTCTCTCTCACTCTCTCTCTCTCTCTCTCTCTCTCTCTCTCTCTCTCTCTCTCTCTCTCTCACTCTCTCTCTCTGTCCCTCACCCACCCACCTACTCTCTCACTTTCTCTCTCTCCCTCTCTCACTTTCTCTCTCTCTCTCTCTCTCCTTTCTCTCTCTCTCTCTCTCTCTCACTTTCTCTCTCTCTCTCCTTTCTCTCTCTCTCTCACTCTCTCTCTCTCTCTCTCACTCTCTCTCTCTCTCTCTCTCTCTCTCTCTCTCTCTCTCTCTCTCTCTGTCCCTCACCCACCCACCCACCCTCTCTCTCTCTCTCTGTCCCTCACCCACCCACCCTTTCTCTCTCTCTCTCTCTCTCTCTCTCTCTCTCTCTCTCTCTGTCCCTCACCCACCCACCCTCTCTCTCTCTCTCTCTCTCCATTCTGTTTAACACATTTTCTCTGTTTCTTATCTTTCTCCTCTCCTCTGAACTCAGCATTTCTAAATATTTTATATTTTAAGCAGAGATCCTCAGATAAAGATATTCTTATTTCTCTCTCTTTCTCTCTCTCCTCTCTCTTGTTTCTCTCTTCATATGCCTACATCTGTCATCTCTCTCATGTCTCTCTCATCTCTCTTTCTCTCCTATATTCCCTCTATTCCAAATCCAATTCAGGTCAAGTCTGGAGGCCTCCTTGGCAGAACAAGTGAGAATCTCTCTTCTCCACTTTCAACCCCTACATCTTCCCTCTATCCCTCTATTCATCTCTCTCTCTCTCTTCTATCTCCCTCTCTCTCTCTCTCTTCTATCTCCCCCTCTCTCTACACATTTCCTCTCTGTAACCCTAGAAATCTCTGAGGGTCCCTCTCTCTCTCTGTCTCGTTCTCGCTCTTTCTCCCTCTTTCTCTCTGTCTCTTTTGCTCTCCCTCTCTCATTCCCGTTGCCCCTGACGACAACTCTGGTCACCGCTGAGTAAGAGTTAATGTTGTTACGTGGTAACTCCCCGTCACCGCTACCCTGGTCGCTGGTTGTTGCTGAGTGTACCAACCAACATTCCTTGCAGCGATTTGCTCCGCCTCGTCCAAGTCACTGACAACCGCTTGGCGTAACCGTGGCGACTGCCGTACTGTCGCTGGGTGGTAACCGTTGTCTCGGCGATGGAAACAGAAGAAGAAGATAACCCCATGTCGAGGGAGTTGCTACGTTTGGCACGCACGATGCTGTGGGAGGGTCTTAGCGGAGCTCCCGGGCTCTGATAGGCCTGAGAAGAGTTACATTTATCTCCGAGTCAGCCCACTATGTCTCCGTGTCTCATCCTCCAATCAGAAAGGAGATCCTGTCCCAGGAGCCTATCCAGGGTGAAGCTTGCCCGTTTGGCCCCACCAATTATTACTACATCTGGGCAGAGCCTAGCCCTCCCACCTCGTGATTGGCGGGGGAGGGTTGAGGGGGAGGAGCTTATGACAGGAGAGTTGTAGAGAGAGTCTGTTTCGGGAGTGTAGGGAGGAAGGTGTCTCTCACTGCTAGCGTCATGTCCACCTGTCCTCCCCCCTTCTCTCCATCCCTGTCCTCCCCCCTTCTCTCCCTCCCTGTCCTCCCCCCTTCTCTCCCTCCCTGTCCTCCCCCCTTCTCTCCCTCCCTGCTAGGCCTGGGGAGAGTTTGGGGTTTTGGTTTGGGGGGTACCTTAGGAGGTACGTCGGCCCCTCCTTTCTCGCCCTCGTTTCCCTTCTCTTTGTCCTTCTTTTTCTCTTTTCCTCTCTCCTTCGTCCTGCCCCCTCTCTGCTTTGAAGGCAGCCCATTGGGCAAGACCACCATCATCACATCTCCGTTGCCATCCGATTGGCCGTAGACTCCTCCGCCACCTCCGGCCGCCGCCTCTTTCACCGGACTCCCTAATGACCCGCCCTGGCAACACGCCAACTCATCACTATCATCCCCGTGGTGACAGTGGTCGTCCTGGTTACTGCAGACACGGTGACGCACCATCAGTGCCACGGTGAACACCAGCAGCGTTACCACGACAACGCCTCCCACAAGTATTGTCAGGGTTCCTCCCAGGAAGTGGGTCTGTAGAGATCGGCATTCTGGGTAGAGTTCTTTAGTGCTAAACTGGGCGCAGCCAAGAACCTTGAAAAAAGAGAGAGATTAAGGAAAATAGATAAGTGAAATTTTTGAAAAATTAATGAATGAATGAATACAGATTGAATGAAAGTAGATCGTTTTAGAGAGAGAGAGAGATGGAGAGAGGGAGTAAAATTAAGTAAAAAATCAAAGAAAGAAACTTAGAAGGAAAGTAAATGATTTTCTAGCGAGAGAGAGGATTACGGAAAAGATAAACCTACTATAAACTAAACCCCCAAAAAGAGTCTTGTTTAAGCATTTGTGAAGAACGGGATTGGGGTCAATTGGAATTGAAGGCAGTCAATTCAAGAAGTAAACTGAAATTCCAATTCAATAATTGCAAAAAGGGCATCTATTTTCATTGACTGCTGAATATGAAAAGCTATTTTTTGTCAAAAGTGTTTCACTTCCTAAATTGACTGACTTCATTTTAAAATGAAACCCTGGTGAGGAGCTACAGAGAAAAGGATCAGAGTACCTTGGTAGCTGCCAAAGAGGTGACTTTGTCATCAAAGATGGCCAGGACACACAGGTTGTAGTCCGTTCCAGAGACCAGGTTCTTCAACATGAAACTGTCACTGGTAGAAGGGAGGATCCTGGAAAAGAAAAAGAATGAAAGGTATTTATACATTATCTTTTTTAATTATTTAACAACTACTACATTATTATTGTATTTTTGTATTTATTTAAGTGTAATATACAGTTAAGCATTTCAATTAAAGTAGAGTAGATACATTTTAGAGAGAAGGATGAAACAAAAGAGAGAGAGATTGAGAGAGGGGGTAGAGAGAGAAGAGCGAGATCGAGAGAGGGGTAGAGAGACATAGAGAGAGGAGAGAGAGAGTGGTAGAGCGAGAGAGAGGGAGAGGGGTAGAGAGAGAGAGAGAGAGAAGAGAGAGAGAGGGGTAGAAAGAGGGAGAGAGAAGAGAGAGAGAGAGAGGGGTAGAGAGAGAGAAGAGAGAAAGAGGGAGAGAGGAGAGATGGGTTGAGAGAGAGAGAGGGAGGCTTTATTGAGCAGAGGAGCTGAGTGGAATTATGAAAATAAAACATTTCATTACAGCTGCAGACAGACAGACGTGTGTGTATGTGTGCGTGTATGTGCGTGTGTGAGGGTGCGTGAGGGTGCGTGAGGGTGCGTGAGGGTGCGTGAGGGTGCGTGAGGGTACGTGAGGGTGCGTGAGGGTACGTGAGGGTGCGTGAGGGTGCGTGCTCAACATACTAAACATTTTGATCCAAACAGAAAAGAGCCTTCTGTTCCCCTTGTACTTTGACCATCGAACCTGCTGTCACTATTGGAACAGACACTGTAATGAATAGAATATTTAATGAATGAAACATAATGAGAATATCTTGGTCAGAACAGAGAGTTTCTGTGAAGGCATAATAATTGCCAACAGAAAAAGAGACCGTTCATTGTCCACAGCGATCAGAAAACCTAGAGGTAAGAGCTCTCCTTAGAAAAATGATTTCCTATTATAGAAATATAAATACATGAACTGCCCCACTTACAGTAATCACACACTATTATAGAAACGTGAATACATGAACTGCCCCACTTACAGCTTACCGCCCCAATAGGTCCACAGACGACGCAATCACACTGCACACTGCCCTAACCCATCTGGACAAGAGGAATACCTATGTAAGAATGCTGTTCATCGATTACAGCTCAGCTTTTAACACCGTAGTACCCTCCAAACCCTCCAGACCCTGGGTCTCGACCCCGCCCTGTGCAACTGGGTCCTGGACTTCCTGACGGGCCGCCCCCAGGTGGTGAGGGTAGGTAACAACATCTCCACCCCGCTGATCCTCAACACTGGGGCCCCACAAGGGTGTGTTCTGAGCCCTCTCCTGTACTCCCTGTTCACCCACGACTGCATGGCCATGCACGCCTCCAACTCAATAAACAAGTTTGCAGACGACACTACAGTGGTAGGCTTGATTACCAACAACGAAGAGACAGCCTACAAGGAGGAGGTGAGGGCCCTCGGAGTGTGGTGTCAGGAAAATAACCTCACACTCAACGTCAACAAAACAAAGGAGATGATCGTGGACTTCAGGAAACAGCAGATAGGGATAGGATAGGATAGGGGATAGGGAGGGAGCACCCCCCAATCCACATCGACGGGACAGTAGTGGAGAGGGTAGTGGAGAGGGTAGTAAGTTTTAAGTTCCTCGGTGTACACATCACGGACAAACTGAATTGGTCCACCCACACAGACAGCGTGGTGAAGAAGGCGCAGCAGCGCCTCTTCAACCTCAGGAGGCTGAAGAAATTCGGCTTGTCACCAAAAACACTCACAAACTTTCACAGATGCACATTCAAGAGCATCCTGTCGGGCTGTATCACCGCCTGGTACGGCAACTGCTCCGCCCACAACCGCAAGGCTCTCCAGAGGGTAGTGAGGTCTGCACAACGCATCACCGGGGGCAAACTACCTTCCTTCCATGACACCTACAACACCCGATGTCACAGGAAGGCCAAAAAGATCATCAAGGACAACAACCACCCGAGCCATTGCCTGTTCACCCCGCTATCATCCAGAAGGCGAGGTCAGTACAGGTGCATCAAAGCTGGGACGAGAGACTGAAAAACAGCTTCTATCTCAAGGCCATCAGACTGTTAAACAGCCATCACTAACATTGAGTGGCTGCTGCCAACATACTGACTCAACTCCAACCACTTTAATAATGAAAAATTGGATGTAATAAATGTTTCACTAGCCACTTTAAACTTTGCCACTTTATATAATGTTTACATACCCTACATTACTCATCTCATATGTATATACTGTACTCTATACCATCTATGGCATCTTGCCTATGCTGTTCGGCCATCACTCATCCATATATTTATATGTACATATTCTTATTCATTCCTTTACACTTGTGTGTATTAGGTAGTTGTTGTGGAATTGTTAGATTACTTGTTAGATATTACTGCACGGTCGGAACTAGAAGCACAAGCATTTCGCTACACTCGCATTAACATCTGCTAACCATGTGTATGTGATCAATACAATTTGATTTGATTCGATTTGATTTAATCAGCCAGAGGGCTCAATCCTCTCTATAGACTACATGACCTTCTACGATGCAGCCAGAGGGCTCAATCCTCTCTATAGACTACATGACCTACGATCCAGCCAGAGGGCTCAATTCTCTCTATAGACTACATGACCTTCTACGATGCAGCCAGAGGGCTCAATCCTCTCTATAGACTACATGACCTTCTACGATCCAGCCAGAGGGCTCAATCCTCTCTATAGACTACATGACCTACGATCCAGCCAGAGGGCTCAATTCTCTCTATAGACTACATGACCTTCTACGATGCAGCCAGAGGGCTCAATCCTCTCTATAGACTACATGACCTTCTACGATCCAGCCAGAGGGCTCAATCCTCTCTATAGACTACATGACCTACGATCCAGCCAGAGGGCTCAATCCTCTCTATAGACTACATGACCTTCTACGATGCAGCCAGAGGGCTCAATCCTCTCTATAGACTACATGACCTTCTACGATCCAGCCAGAGGGCTCAATCCTCTCGATAGACTACATGACCTTCTACGATCCAGCCAGAGGGCTCAAACCTCTCTATAGACTACATGACCTTCTACGATCCAGCCAGAGGGCTCAATCCTTTCTATAGACTACATGACCTTCTACGATGCAGCCAGAGGGCTCAATCCTCTCTATAGACTACATTACCTTCTACGATGCAGCCAGAGGGCTCAATCCTCTCTATAGACTACATGACCTTCTACGATCCAGCCAGAGGGCTCAATCCTCTCTATAGACTACATGACCTTCTACGATCCAGCCAGAGGGCGCAATCCTCTCTATAGACTACATGACCTACGATCCAGCCAGAGGGCTCAATCCTCTCTATAGACTACATGACCTTCTACGATCCAGCCAGAGGGCTCAATCCTCTCTATAGACTACATGACCTTCTACGATCCAGCCAGAGGGCTCAATCCTCTCTATAGACTACATGACCTTCTACGATCCAGCCAGAGGGCTCCATCCTCTCTATAGACTACATGACCTTCTACGATCCAGCCAGAGGGCTCCATCCTCTCTATAGACTACATGACCTTCTACGATCCAGCCAGAGGGCTCAATCCTCTCTATAGACTACATGACCTTCTACGATCCAGCCAGAGGGCTCAATCCTCTCTATAGACTACATGACCTTCTACGATCCAGCCAGAGGGCTCAATCCTCTCTATAGACTACATGACCTAACTGAGAAATGTACCGTAGTAAAAATGCTTTGACCAGCACTGTAAGAGTCATAAATTCCTTTGAAGAAACTCATGAAAGTGTAGCTACTGTTATCTCTTACGCAGTATTATAAACTGGGGGGGGGGGTTGAGCCCTGCATTTTGATTGGCTGACAGCCCTGGTATATCAGACGGTATATCACGGTTAAGACAAAATATTTATTTGTATTGCTCTAATTACGTTGGTAAACAGTGTATAATAGCAGTGAGGCACCTCAGGGTTTTGTGGTATAGACTGCAGCCAAGGGTTGTGTCCAGGCACTCGGTGTTGCGTCGTGCTTAAGAATAGCCTTTAGCCGCAGTCTAAGGGCCGTATACCACAAACCTCCTTGGGCCTTATTGCTTAAATATCCCACGGCTGTCAGCCAATCAGCATCCAGGGCCCAAACCACCCATTTTATAATATGTAATATATAATGGACGTACAGTATTAGCTATGAATGTTCCAATGTATTTTTATATTGTACATAATTGCTATGATAGACGTAGTGAAAATGCTTTGGCCAGCAGAGCAAGAACCCTTTAACAAGTAAGTAGTAAGAATTACATACCAAGTATCATAGAACAACTACAGTAGTAACATAGAATCACTACAGTAGTAACATAGAACAACTACAGTAGTAACATAGAATCACTACAGTAGTAACATAGAACAACTACAGTAGTAACATAGAACAACTACAGTAGTAACATAGAACAACTAGAGCAGTAACATAGAAACAGTACAGTAGTAACATAGAACAACTAGAGCAGTAACA
Source organism: Salvelinus namaycush (assembly GCF_016432855.1). NCBI lineage: Eukaryota > Metazoa > Chordata > Actinopteri > Salmoniformes > Salmonidae > Salvelinus > Salvelinus namaycush. The sequence continues at coordinate 10,311 of NW_024057717.1, read as the reverse complement.
TAGAAACACTACAGTAGTAACATAGAAACACTACAGTAGTAACATAGAAACACTACAGTAGTAACATAGAACAACTACAGTAGTAACATAGAACAACTATAGTAGTAACATAGAAACACTACAGTAGTAACATAGAAACACTACAGTAGTAACATAGAAACACTACAGTAGTAACATAGAAACACTACAGTAGTAACATAGAACAACTACAGTAGTAACATAGAAACACTACAGTAGTAACATAGAAACACTACAGTAGTAACATAGAAACAGTACAGTAGTAACATAGAACAACTACAGTAGTAACATAGAAACACTACAGTAGTAACATAGAAACACTACAGTAGTAACATAGAACAACTACAGTAGTAACATAGAACAACTAGAGCAGTAACATAGAACAACTACAGTAGTAACATAGAACAACTACAGTAGTAACATAGAAACACTACAGTAGTAACATAGAACAACTATAGTAGTAACATAGAAACACTACAGTAGTAACATAGAAACACTACAGTAGTAACATAGAACAACTACAGTAGTAACATAGAAACACTACAGTAGTAACATAGAAACACTACAGTAGTAACATAGAAACACTACAGTAGTAACATAGAAACACTACAGTAGTAACATAGAAACACTACAGTAGTAACATAGAATCACTACAGTAGTAACATAGAAACACTACAGTAGTAACATAGAACAACTATAGTAGTAACATAGAACAACCACAGCAGTAACATAGAAACACTACAGTAGTAACATAGAACAACTACAGTAGTAACATAGAAACACTACAGTAGTAACATAGAAACACTACAGTAGTAACATAGAAACACTACAGTAGTAACATAGAACAACTACAGTAGTAACATAGAAACACTACAATAGTAACATAGATACTGATTTTGCATCCAATCTGTCCTAGAAACATCCAATCTGTCCTAGAAACATCCAATCTGTCCTAGACACATCCAATCTGTCCTAGACACAACCAATCTATCCTAGACACATCCAATCTGTCCTAGATACATCCAATCTGTCCTAGACACATCCAATCTGTCCTAGAAACATCCAATCTGTCCTAGACACATCCAATCTGTCCTAGAAACATCCAATCTGTCCTAGAATCTCCTGCCTATATTGACATGTGTACATGATGGATATACATTGGCATTTATACTGAACAAAAATATGAACGCATCGTGCTACATTTCCAGAGATTTTACTGAGTTACAGGTCATATAGGGAAACTATTCCATATAAATACATTTATTAGGCCACCATCTATGAATTTCACATGACTTGGCAGGGGTGCAGCCATGGGTGGGCCATGGAGGGCATAGGCCCACTGGGGAGCCAGGCCCACCCACTGGGGAGCCAGGCCGAGCCACTGGGGAGCCAGGCCCAGCCACTTGGCAGCCAGGCCCAGCCACTGGGAAGCCAGGCCCAGCCACTAGGGAGCCAGGCCGAGCCACTGGGGAGCCAGGCCCAGCCACTGGGAAGCCAGGCCCACCCACTGGGGAGCCAGGCCCACCCACTGGGGAGCCAGGCCCACCCACTGGGGAGCCAGGCCCACCCACTGGGGAGTCAAGCCCACCCACTGGGGAGCCAGGCCCAGCCACTGGGGAGCCAGGCCCACCCACTTGGCAGCCAGGCCCACCCACTGGGGAGCCAGGCCCACCCACTTGGCAGCCAGGCCCACCCACTGGGGAGCCAGGCCCAGCCACTTGGCAGCCAGGCCCACCCACTGGGGAGCCAGGCCCAGCCACTTGGCAGCCAGGCCGGTCAATCAGAATGTTTCCCCCCCACAAAAGGGCTTTATTATAGACAGAAATACTCCTCAGCAGACGACCACCGTCAGACGATCCCGCAGGTGAAGAAGTTGGACGTGGAGGTACTGGGTTGGCGTGGTTACACGTGGTTCTGTGGTTGTGAGGCTGGTTGGATGTACTGGGTTGGCGCGGTTACACGTGGTTCTGCGGTTGTGAGGCCGGTTGGATGTACTGCCAAATGCTCCAAAACGATGTCGGAGGAAATTTAGGGTGGATAAATTAACATTCAATTATCTGGCAACCGCTCTGGTGGACATTCCTGCAGTCAGCATGCCAATTGTACGCTCACTCAAAACTTCAATGTGATGAAAATGATATGGTTTAAATTTTGAAAAGGCATTGGCCAGGGACTGTGTGGAACAAGGTCTGAACAGGAGCTGTGTGGAACAAGGTCTGAACAGGAGCTGTGTGGAACAAGGTCTGAACAGGAGCTGTATGGAATAAGGTCTGAACAGGAGCTGTATGGAATAAGGTCTGAACAGGAGCTGTGTGGAACAAGGTCTGAACAGGAGCTGTGTGGAACAAGGTCTGAACAGGAGCTGTATGGAATAAGGTCTGAACAGGAGCTGTATGGAATAAGGTCTGAACAGGAGCTGTGTGGAATAAGGTCTGAACAGGAGCTGGTCTCAAATGACTTGTGAATTCATGACCTGGGGACTTTAAGGGTTAATCTGCGCAAGGCACAGTTCTGAGATTTTGAACATCAAAGTTTTCACATCCCAGATCTCAGAACTGTTTTCTTGTGAAATTCTTCTTTCATAAACCCTAAAAAAAAAACGAATGTGCAGAGTAGCAAAAAATCCTGAGACATTTTTAAATCTGATTGAACCTTTTAGCCTCTGAAATGTCAATCTGGTTTCAACCATAAGGTTTTACCTAACAACTCTGAATTAGACATGTTTAGCTTTTAAGAAGACTGTAGCTTATTGAATACATTAATTATAGGATAACACTATTTTACCAAGATAGAGGCAAATCATTAGAAATAATTACTGTGACATCATCATTTACTTTCGGGTCTTCTAACAATGTTATTTTTGTTGTTGCTTGCATGCTGGTATTTTTGTGCGGCAGGTAGCCTAGTGGTTAGAGCGTTGGACTTGTAACTGAAAGGTTGCTAGATCAAATCCCCGAGCTGACAAGGTAAACATCTGTTGTTCTGCCCCCTGAACAAGGCAGTTAACCCACTGTTCCCCGGTAGGCCGTCATTGTAAATAAGAATTTGTTCTTAACTGACTTGCCTGGTTAAATAAAAAAAATACGAAAATTATTGCTGGCTAGACTAGCATAGACCATACTTAAAGGGTTTTGATTGGTCCGTCTGTATTTGTTCAGGCTTGTGATTGGAGTGCAGCGCCATGTTCTAATGAGTTTTCAAATGTTTGTAATTTTTTTTCGCTTTAAATTTTATTTTTCAAAAAAATAATCAAACTTTTCAGACATATGAAGAACCGTTTAAGGATATATTATATGTGACTAACTCATTTAGACAAAATAATATCATACAGAACATTACAGTCCCAAGGTCTCGAAGTGGTGCCTCCCCTTTTGTACCTGGCAAAAAGTGTTTGTGTGTGTGTGTGTGTGTGTGTGTGTGTGTGTGTGTGTGTGTGTGTGTGTGTGTGTGTGTGTGTGTGTGTGTGTGTGTGTGTGTGTGTGTGTGTGTGTGTGTGTGTGTGTGCGTGCGTCAGTGGAGGCTGCTGAGGGGAGGACGGCTCATAATAACGGATGAAATGGAATAAATAAATAAATTCCAGCCATTATCATGAGCCGTCCTTCCCTCAGCAGCCTCCACTGGTGTGTGTGTGTGTGTGTGTGTGTGTGTGTGTGTGTGTGTGTGTGTGTGTGTGTGTGTGTGTGTGTGTGTGTGTGTGTGTGTGTGTGTGTGTGTGTGTGTGTGTATTCGCAGAGAGAGATAGAGGGAGACAGGGAAGATTTTATTCCATGCCGGTAACACAGAAACGTGTAATTATCAGAACCCTAGAGAGACAGATAAAAAGGAAGGGTGGCAGAGGTTAGTGGAGAAGACTGCTCTCTCTTTTCCCATCTCCTTTTCATGCCCCTTTCTTTCTCCTTCCATTCTATTCTCTCGGTACTCAAAAGCCCTGCCTGGCTGCTGACATGATACATGGAGATAGAGAGGGAGAGAGAGAGAGAGACAGAGAGACAGAGAGAGAGAGAGAGAGAGAGAGAGAGAGAGAGAGCCTTCTATGCCATCAAAAGGAACATAAAAATCGACATACCAATTAGGATCTGGCTACAAATACTTGAATCAGTTATAGAATCCATTGCCCTTTATGGTTGTGAGGTCTGGGGTCCACTCACCAACCAAGGATTCACAAAATGGGACAAACACCAATTTGAGACTCTGCATGCAGAATTCTGCAAAACTATCCTCCTTGTACAACGTAAATCACCAAATAATGCATGCAGAGCAGAATTCGGCCGATACCCACTAATTATCAAAATCCAGAAAAGAGCCGTTAAATTCTACAACCACCTAAAAGGAAGTGATTCCCAAACCTTCCATAACAAAGCCATCACCTACAGAGAAATTAACCTGGAGAAGAGTCCCCTAAGCAAGCTGGTCCTGGGGCTCTGTTCACCAACACAAACAGACCCCACAGAGACCCAGGACAGCAACACAATTAGACCCAACAAAGTCATGAGGAAACAAAAAGATAATCCTTGAGACATTGGAAAGAATCAACACAAAAAGCAAACCAGAAAACAGAGAGTACACAGTGGCAGAATATGTGACCACTGTGACTGACCTACAATTGAGCATAGCCTTGCTATTGAGAAAGGCTACCGAAGGCAAACCTGGCTCTCAAGAGAAGACAGGCTATGTGCACACTGCCCACAAAATGAGGTGGAAACTGAGCTGCACTTCCGAACCTCCTGCCAAATGTATGACCATATTAGAGATCCATATTCCCCTCAGATTACACAGATCCACAAAGAATTTGAAAACAAATCCAATTTTGATAAACTCACATATCTATTGGGTGAAATAACACAGTGTGCCATCACAGCAGCAAGATTTGTGACCTGTTGAAAAGGTCAACCAGTGAAGAACAAACACCATTGTAGATACAACCTATATTTATGTTTATTTATTCAAAGAGAGATTCAGGAGAACCTTTCACCGCGAACGAGTCTGGTCACACATCAAACTGCCATGCAGACAAGGATAGTCACCTGCATGTAATCTAGCTAGATAGCTGGCTAACGTTTGCTAGCTAGCTAGTTAGCTCAAATTAACAAAAGCCTTTTTGGTCCGCTCTAAATTGCTCGTAAATATCTAGCTGTGCGACCTAGAACAACATCACAGAGAGAATAATGTGGTTATAGGCTGAATAGCGACCTCTGATTGTGCAGATTCGTGATTGTTGTGTTTTACTACAGAGAAAATGGCTTGTTTCTAGCAGTTCAAAAGTTGACCCATATTTTTGGGGGGTGGATTGACTGCCTGCACTTTACACATAAACCGCGTCGTGGGCCGCTGAAGCTAATGCTAATGACCACCGAGTTGAATCGAGGTGCCTGCCGACCTAAGGTGCAGTGCCCGCAGGTCAGTTGTAGCCTAGAAACTAGTAACCGGGCAATTTCTTTCTCCTCCCAGGATTATACATTATTTCGAGTAGGAAAGCAGCGTTCACAAGAAATAGCCATCTAGATGTCACCGTGATATATTACATCCAATCGAGAGAGAATTCACTGCGATAAACAAAGGGACAGAGTGTTCTCCTTAGCTGTCACAGCCCTGTGTGATTCGGTTCACTTGGCACGACATAAATCACCGTTTTATAGGCCAGGAGTGTCCACATAGCCTCTATAGTTTACAACATTGTTCCATAATGTTATAATGTTACTAAACCTGTTCACTTTACCAGTAGTATGCAAACAGTTGGTGGCTGGAAAGGAAAATGTTGTGAGCCTGGTAAAATAATTGGTGATATTGTGTAGGCTATAACAATGTTTTATTCGTTTGCTAGGGTTTGAAGTGGGTGTATCTAGCTGTCTTATTTGTATTTGTTCAATGCCTCAATTGATTTCATAAACTGTATTGGATATATGCTGTAGGTTGGAATCAACCGAAGATGATAAATCCTGGAAATGGAACAAAGTCCATGAGAAGGTGGCCCAGAGGAAGAGGAACCCTGGAGATGGGATAGAAGGTGGCCCAGAGGAAGAGGAACCCTGGAGATGGGATAGAAGGTGGCCCAGAGGAAGAGGAACCCTTGAGATGGGATAGAAGGTGGCCCAGAGGAAGAGGAACCCTGGAGATGGGATAGAAGGTGGCCCAGAGGAAGAGGAACCCTGGAGATGGGATAGAAGGTGGCCCAGAGGAAGATGAACCCTGGAGATGGGATAGAAGGTGGCCCAGAGGAAGAGGAACCCTGGAGATGGGATAGAAGGTGGCCCAGAGGAAGATGAACCCTGGAGATGGGACTCTCTCTCTCTCTCTCTCTCTCTCTCTCTCTCTCTCTCTCTCGCTCTGTCTCTCTCTCTCTCTACTCTCTCTCTCTCTATCTCTCTCTTTCACTCTCTCTCTGCCTCAATTTTTTCCCCCTCTCTCTCTATTCCCTCTTCACTCCCTCTATCTCGGAGGTGTATCTGTCTCTGTGTGTCTCTGATAGGTTGTGACATCTGTATTGACTCTGTAGTTTAAGCCATCCTTCAGACTTCATTACTCTTAGTCCCTTGAGGGTCTCCCTGTCAAACTCTTCCTTCCTCATTCTCTCTTCCTTCTCTCCCCTCCGAACTTTCTCTCTGTGCTTATATCCTGCATATGACCTTCCCATAATGTCAGGTGTAGCTGTTTAACCTGGTCTCAGATCATCTTGTTTTATTCTTTAAGTAAATCTGAGACACTCCATTTAGTATGATATGATACGTTTTGTACGGTATGTATTAATTTGTGGATATCCATCGCCCATTTCATATGATACAGTATGGGTTAGGGGAAGGGTTAGCTAAAGGGTTAGGGGAAGGGTTAGGGGAAGGGTTAGCTAAAGGGTTAGGGGAAGGGTTAGCTAAATGGTTAGGGGAAGGGTTAGGGGAAGGGTTAGCTAAAGGGTTAGGGGAAGGGTTAGGGGAAGGGTTAGCTAAAGGGTTAGGGGAAGGGTTAGGGGAAGGGTTAGCTAAAGGGTTAGGGGAAGGGTTAGGTAAAGGGTTAGGGGAAGGGTTAGGGGAAGGGTTAGGGGAAGGGTTAGCTAAAGGGTTAGGGGAAGGGTTAGGGGAAGGGTTAGCTAAAGGGTTAGGGGAAGGGTTAGCTAAAGGGTTAGGGGAAGGGTTAGGGGAAGGGTTAGGTAAAGGGTTAGGGGAAGGGTTAGGGGAAGGGTTAGGGGAAGGGTTAGCTAAAGGGTTAGGGGAAGGGTTAGGTAAAGGGTTAGGGGAAGGGTTAGGGGAAGGGTTAGGGGAAGGGTTAGGGGAAGGGTTAGCTAAAGGGTTAGGGGAAGGGTTAGGGGAAGGGTTAGGTAAAGGGTTAGGGGAAGGGTTAGGGGAAGGGTTAGCTAAAGGGTTAGGGGAAGGGTTAGGGGAAGGGTTAGCTAAAAGGGTTAGGGGAAGGGTTAGGGAAAGGGTAGGGAAAGGGTTAGCTAAAGGGTTAGGGGAAGGGTTAGCTAAAAGGGTTAGGGGAAGGGTTAGCTTAATGGTTAGGGGAAGGGTTAGGTAAAAGAGTTAGGGGAGGGTTAGGGGAAGGGTTAGGGGAAGGGTTAGCTAAAGGTTTAGGGGAAGGGTTAGCTAAAGGGTTAGGGGAAGGGTTAGCTAAAGGGTTAGAGGAGGGTTAGGTAAAAAAGTTAGGGGAGGGTTAGGGGAAGGGTTAGGGGAAGGGTTAGGGAAAGGATTAGCTAAAGGGTTAGGGGAGGGTTAGCTAAAGGGTTAGGGGAAGGGTTAGGGGAAGGGTTAGCTAAAAGAGTTAGGGGAGGGTTAGCTAAAGGGTTAGGGGAAGGGTTAGCTAAAGGGTTAGGGGAGGGTTAGCTAAAAGGGTTAGGGGAAGGGTTAGCTAAAGGGTTAGGGGAAGGGTTAGGTAAAAGAGTTAGGGGAGGGTTAGGGGAAGGGTTAGGGGAAGGGTTAGCTAAAAGAGTTAGGGGAAGGGTTAGCTAAAGGTTTAGGGGAAGGGTTAGCTAAAGGGTTAGGGGAGGGTTAGCTAAAGGGTTAGGGGAAGGGTTAGCTAAAGGGTTAGGGGAGGGTTAGCTAAAAGGGTTAGGGGAAGGGTTAGCTAAAGGGTTAGGGGAGGGTTAGCTAAAAGAGTTAGGGGAAGGGTTAGCTAAAGGGTTAGGGGAAGGGTTAGCTAAAGGGTTAGGGGAAGGGTTAGGTAAAAGAGTTAGGGGAGGGTTAGGGGAAGGGTTAGCTAAAGGGTTAGGGGAGGGTTAGCTAAAGGGTTAGGGGAAGGGTTAGGGGAAGGGTTAGCTAAAAGAGTTAGGGGAGGGTTAGCTAAAGGGTTAGGGGAAGGGTTAGCTAAAGGGTTAGGGAAGGGTTAGCTAAAAGGGTTAGGGGAAGGGTTAGCTAAAGGGTTAGGGGAAGGGTTAGCTAAAGGGTTAGGTGAAGGGTTAGCTAAAGGGATTAGGGGAAGGGTTAGCTAAAGGGTTAGGGGAAGGGTTAGCTAACGGTTTAGGGGAAGGGTTAGCTAAAGGGTTAGGGGAGGGTTAGCTAAAGGGTTAGGGGAAGGGTTAGCTAAAGGGTTAGGGGAGGGTTAGCTAAAAGGGTTAGGGGAAGGGTTAGCTAAAGGGTTAGGGGAAGGGTTAGCTAAAAGAGTTAGGGGAGGGTTAGCTAAAGGGTTAGGTGAAGGGTTAGCTAAAGGGATTAGGGGAAGGGTTAGCTAAAGGGTTAGGGGAGGGTTAGCTAAAGGGTTAGGGGAAGGTTTAGCTAAAAGAGTTAGGGTTAGGGGAAGGGTTAGGGTTAGGGGGAAGGGTTAGCTAACATGCTAAGTAATTGTAAAGTAGCTAAAAAGTTGTTAGTAGTTGAAAAGTTAAAGATGTTCGTGATGAGATTCAAACTCGCAAACGTTGGGTTGCCAGACGATTGCATTATACGCCTACCCAGCCACCCCGACCAACCACCCTACTTTCATAATTATATGTCTTATGTAACCATACCAAACATAAGATATCATGCTAACTTTACGTCTAGTCTATGAGACCAGGCTGGGCTGTGAGAAGTGTAGAGGTCATAGGTTAGTGGTGTATTGTTGTAGAGGGGTCAGGTGTAGGTGTGTAAGGTGGAGTCAAGATGTCAGATGTGTATTGTAGACTCAGGTAGACTCAGGTAGACTCAGGTAAACTCAGGTAGACTCAGGTAAACTCAGGTAGACTCAGGTAGACTCAGGTAGACTCAGGTAAACTCAGGTAGACTCAGGTAGACTCAGGTAGACTCAGGTAAACTCAGGTATACTCAGGTAGACTCAGGTAAACTCAGGTAAACTCAGGTAGACTCAGGTAGACTCAGGTAGACTCAAGGTAGACTCAGGTAAACTCAGGTAGACTCAGGTAAACTCTGGTAAACTCAGGCAAATGCAGGTAGACTCAGGTAAACTCAGGTGGACTCAGGTAGACTCAGGTAAACTCAGGTAGTCTCAGGTAAACTCAGGTAGACTCAGGTAAATACAGGTAGACTCAGGTAGTCTCAGGTAAACTCAGGTAGACTCAGGCAAATGCAAGTAGACTGAGGTAGACTCAGGTAGTCTCAGGTAAACTCAGGTAGACTCAGGTAGACTCAGGTAGACTCAGGTAAACTCAGGTAGACTCAGGTAGACTCAGGTAAACTCAGGTAGACTCAGGCAAATGCAGGTAGACTCAGGTAGACTCAGGTAAACTCAGGTAAACTCAGGTAGACTCAGGTAAACTCAGGTAGACTCAGGTAAACTCAGGTAAACGCAGGTAAACTCAGGTAAACTCAGGCAAATGCAGGTAGACAGGTAGACTCAGGTAAACTCAGGTAGACTCAGGTAAACTCAGGTAAACTCAGGCAAATGCAGGTAGACTCAGGTAAACTCAGGTAGACCCAGGTAGACTCAGGTAAACTCAGGTAGACTCAGGTAAACTCAGGTAAACTCAGGCAAATGCAGGTAGACTCAGGTAAACTCAGGTAGACTCAGGTAGACTCAGGTAGACTCAGGTAAACTCTGGTAAACTCTGGTAAACTCAGGCAAATGCAGGTAGACTCAGGTAAACTCAGGTAGACTTGGGTAGACTCAGGTAAACTCAGTTAGTCTCAGGTAAACTCAGGTAGACTCAGGTAAATACAGGTAGACTCAGGTAGTCTCAGGTAAACTCAGGTAGACTCAGGCAAATGCAAGTAGACTGAGGTAGACTCAGGTAGACGCAGGTAGTCTCAGGTAAACTCAGGTAGACTCAGGTAAATACAGGTAGACTCAGGTAAATACAGGTAGACTCTGGTAGTCTCAGGTAAACTCAGGTAGACTCAGATAAATACAGGTAGACTCAGGTAGTCTCACGTAAACTCA
>NW_024057716.1:82500-91940 GCF_016432855.1 Salvelinus namaycush | reverse complement strand
ACGTTGTGGACCAGTACCTCCAGTTACAGTGTGAGTGATCGTTGTGGACCAGTACCTCCAGCTACAGTGTAAGTGAATGTTGTGGACCAGTACCTCCAGTTATAGTGTGAGTGAATATTGTGGACCAGTACCTCCAGCTACAGTGTGAGTGAATATTGTGGACAAGTACCTCCAGTTATAGTGTGAGTGAATGTTGTGGACCAGTACCTCCAGTTATAGTGTGAGTGAATATTGTGGACCAGTCCTACATTTATATGTGGAATGTTGTGACCATACCAAGTTCATAGTGTGAGTGAACGTTGTGGACCAGTACCTCCCAGTACAGTGTGGAGTGATCGTTTGTCGTGACCAGTACCGCATCCAGCTACAGTGTAAGTGAATGTTGTGGACCAGTACCTCAGTTATCGTGTGATTGAATATTGTGGACCAGTTACCTCCAGCTACAGTGTGAGTGAATATTGTGGACAAGTACCTCCAGTTTATAGTGTGAGTGAATGTTGTGGACCAGTACCTCCAGTTCAATGTGTGAGTGAATACTTGTGCGACCAGTACCTCCAGCTACAGGTGAGTGAATATTGTGGAACCCAGGTACCTCCAGTTAGTAGTGTTGAGTGAACGTTTCTGGACCAGTAACTCCAGTTACAGTGTGAGTGAATATTGTGGACCAGTAACCTCAGCTATAGTGTCGAGTGAATATTGCTGGACCCAGTACCTCCAGCCCTACATTGTGACCGTGAATATATTGTGGACAGTACCTCCAGTATAGTGTGAGTGAACATTGTGGACCAGTACCTCCAGTTATAGTCGTGAGTGAATATTGTGGACCCCAGTACCTCACCAGTTGTAGTGTGAGTGAACGTCTTGTGGACCAAGTTACCTTCCAGTTATTTAGTGTGGAGTGAATATTGTGGACCAGTACCTCCAGCTACAGTGTGAGTGAATATTGTGGACCAGTACCTCCAGTTATAGTGTGAGTGTCACGATCGTCAAAGGGACTGAGAGGGGAGCAGCAACAGGATGCACAGGACTCTGGAGACGCACAGGAGGCTTGGTGCGTGGTGCCGGAATTGGTGGTACCGGGCTGGAGACACGCACCATAGGACGAGTGCGTGGAGGAGGAACAGGGCTCTGGAGACACACTGGAAGCCTGGTGCGTGGTGTAGGCACTGGTGGAACTGGACTGGGGCGGGGAGGTGGCGCCGGAAATACCGGACCGTGCAGGCGTACTGGTTCCCTTGAGCACCGAGCCTGCCCAACCTTACCTGGTTGAATGCTCCCCGTCGCCCTACCCGTGCGGGGAGGTGGAATAACCCGCACCGGGCTATGTAGGCGAACCGGGGACACCATGCGTAAGGCTGGTGCCATGTATGCCGGCCCGAGGAGACACACTGGAGACCAGACGCGTTGAGCCGGCTTCATGACACCTGGCTCAATGCCCAATCTAGCCCTACCTGTGCAGGGAGGTAGAATAACCCGCACCGGGCTATGAACACGTACAGGAGACACCGTGCGCTCTACTGCGTAACACGGTGTTCGCCCGTACTCCCGCTCTCCACGGTTAGCCTGGGAAGTGGGCGCAGGTCTCCTACCTGCCCTCGGCCCACTACCTCTAAGCCCCCCCCCAAGACATTTTTTGGGCTGACTCACAGGCTTCCTACCGCGTCGTCGTGATGCCTCCATTCGCCGTATCCCTCCTCACACTGCGCCAGAGATTCCCAGGCTGGCTCCGGCACTCGCCCTGGGTCAATCGCCCACCTGTCGATCTCCTCCCACGTAGTGTAGTCCATATTACGCTCCCATTTCCATTCCTCCTTGCGCTGCTCCTGTTGCCGCTTTTCACGCTGCTTGATCCCGCATTGGTGGGGAATTCTGTCACGATCGTCAAAGGGACTGAGAGAGGACCAAGGCGCAGCGCGTGGAAAGTACATCTTCTTTTTATTTAAAGAAGGAAAAAACAAAACAAACCAACAAAACAGACGACCGTGAAGCTATACAAACATAAGTGCTGACACAAAACACTTCGACATAGACAATTCCCCACCTACAGCTAAAGCCTATGGTTGCCTTAAATATGGCTCCCAATCAGAGACAACAATAACCAGCTGTCTCTAATTGAGACCCAATTCAGGCAACCATAGACTTTCCTAGATACCTACACTCAACCATAGACACAGCTAGACTTCTATACTAAACATAAACCCAACTACTCTAATAAACCCCCTAAACCTTACAACCACCCTAGACACTACAAAAAACACATACATTCCCCATGTCACACCCTGACCTAACTAAAATAATAAAGAAAACAAAGAATACTAAGGCCAGGGCGTGACAGTGAGTGAACGTTGTGGACCAGTACCTCCAGTTATAGTGTGAGTGAATGTTGTGGACCAGTACCTCCAGTTATAGTGTGAGTGAATATTGTGGACCAGTACCTCCAGTTATAGTGTGAGTGAATATTGTGGACCAGTACCTCCAGTTATAGTGTGAGTGAATATTGTGGACCAGTACCTCCAGTTATAGTGTGAGTGAATATTGTGGACCAGTACCTCCAGTTATAGTGTGAGTGACTGACCAGGACCAGATGACAACCTGTGTTGGAGTGTAAGAGGGGTGTAAGAACCTGCAGGGCAGACACCTTTCCCCCTGCGTTCAATACTCTAGAGGTCTCTACCCTCACTCGTGGACTCTCTCTATTGATTACCAGTCCTGATAAATGTGTTGGGGAACAATGTCTCTTCAATATCTGGAACAAGTGCACTGCATCTAATGTAGAGGTAGTCCTGAAACTAGTTTAGGAAATAAGTGTCAGCAGTCGGCTGTTAACATGAGCAATAGGTTCTCAGGCCAGGCCGTGTGTCTGAATGGGAGAGAGGTGGAGACAACATAAAACACACTTACCAGCCCCAAAGTGAATAAAGCCTTATTTAAAATGAATGGAAAATGGACAGGGACAATAAAAGTAAATGACAGCTCTTCAGTTGACATACAGCAGGAGAGCTGCCATCGGAGTCTTTTATCAAGCCATTGGCTTACAGTTACTATATCAAACTCAAGACAGCCAGCCAGCCAGCACAACTTTGATCAAATATTTAACATGGTCAAGTATAATTTTACAATGTCAGGTAAAGTCACAATACACACAGTGGTGCTAAAAGCATCTGACTCCGGATAAATATGAGCTACAGGTGTTTGTTTGGTGTGAATGTTAGATGTAGGCTATTTACAGGGAAAGACAGACTGATGGTGGTTGGTGGTGCGTGCGTGTGTGCATGCGCGCGTGCGTGCGTGCGTGCGTGCGCGCGTGCGTGCGTGCGTGTGTGTGTGTGTGTGCGTGCGTGCGTGCGTGCGTGTGTGCGTGCGTGCGTGCGTGTGTGTGTATTTCCATTAACAGGTAGATGAGTGAAGTGCCGTGGGACGTGAGTTCTTCACATTGTTGTCTCTGTTACCCTATTTTTCATTCACTGCTCTAAATTGCCATGGCTTTGCTATTGGGAACAAACTATCAACCTATTCGTCGTCTCCAGGGGAGAATGGCAAGAGGCATAGAGGGTAACTGTTATTTACAAATGACAGCACAACTCATTTAGCTGGGCACAAAAACTTCTGAAAATGTCAATTCAGAATTTCTAGTATGCTAGTTGTCCTTTGTTACTGGTCTTCCATTTTCCTCCATGAGCCTGAATGTCTTTTGTACTCACAGCTATAGCCTAGTAGTAACAGGGGAGTCTGGAAAAGAAAAGAGCAAAGTTCTAAATCTTTCTTTGACCTTTTCCTCCTCTCTTCTCCTCTCCCAAGGTGTCTACAATCAGTCTGTGGGCTGGAGACACCAGGGGACAAAGGAGGAACGGTGTTAGCCATGGCGCTAAACGCCCGGAGCACTGTTCTGATTGCAGCCTTCGGCAAGGATGCAGACATGAGAACTAGGAGTTGGCCTGATGCATTGCTGGAGTATGAGTCGTGAGACAATAGAATTAGGAATTTGAATACTGGAACGGACAGAAACCTTCATACGGTGGATACATTTTGCCCTTGTGGTCAGGGAGTTGGTCAACCATGGTTTGCCATCGCTGTGATAATAAGATATTACACATTAGCACTCACAGCTTTCCAAGAAAACTAAAATGTGACATTTATGGACTGTTTACGTATAGTTTAGAGGTTATTTATAAAAAATAATTGTATAAAACCCATATGAACTGTATTTATGACAATATTTGTGTATACCAATAATTCTATTACACAATTTCTGGTATATCACATGCTTTACTTTTTTCCCCCTGCTTATATTTCCCTGCTTATATTTCCCTGTTTATATTTCCCTGCTTATATTTCCCTGCTTTTATTTCCCTGCTTTTATTTCCCTGCTTTTATTTCCCTGCTGTTATTTCCCTGCTTATATTTCCCTGCTTTTATTTCCCTGCTTTTATTTCCCTGCTTTTATTTCCCTGCTTTTATTTCCCTGCTTTTATTTCCCTGCTTATATTTCCCTGCTTTTATTTCCCTGCTTTTATTTCCCTGCTTATATTTCCCTGCTTATATTTCCCTGCTTATATTTCCCTGCTTATATTTCCCTGCTTTTATTTCCCTGATTTTATTTCCCTGCTTATATTTCCCTCTACATTCAGATTAGACTGGTTTGGATTTCTCCCTGACCGGTATGGCTGCATTTTCATCCCATTCTGGAACTTTGAGGCTTGTCACATGTCACATCCCCTCTACTAATTTAGTATGATCACTACGCATGAGACAGCATCTCACATCAATGGGAGGAGGGGGGAATATGGCTGATGTAGATAAGTAGTCAAATGAGGTTTGTGACAGGAGAATGACAGTGAATGGAGAGAACAGGAGAATGACACTAAATGGAAAGAACATGAGAATGACAGTGAATGGAGAGAACAGGAGAATGACAGTGAATGGAGAGAACAGGAGAATGACACTATATGGAAAGAACATGAGAATGACAGTGAATGGAGAGAACAGGAGAATGACAGTGAATGGAGAGAACATGAGAATGACAGTGAATGGAGAGAACAGGAGAATGACAGTGAATGGAGAGAACAGGATAATAACAGTGAATGGAGAGAACATGAGAGTGACAGTGAATGGAGAGAACAGGAGAATGACACTGAATGGAGAGAACATGAGAATGACAGTGAATGGAGAGAACAGGAGAGTGACAGTGAATGGAGAGAACAGGAGAATGACACTAAATGGAGAGAACAGGAGAGTGACAGTGAATGGAGAGAACAGGAGAGTGACAGTGAATGGAGAGAACAGGAGAGTGACAGTGAATGGAGAGAACAGGAGAATGACAGTGAATGGAGAGAACAGGAGAATGACACTAAATGGAGAGAACATGAGAATGACAGTGAATGGAGAGAACAGGAGAGTGACAGTGAATGGAGAGAACAGGAGAGTGACAGTGAATGGAGAGAACATGAGAATGACAGTGAATGGAGAGAACAGGAGAGTGACAGTGAACGGCGAGAACAGGATAATGACAGTGAATGGAGAGAACAGGAGAGTGACAGTGAATGGAGAGAACAGGAGAGTGACAGTGAATGGAGAGAACAGGAGAATGACAGTAAATGGAAAGAACAGGAGAATGACAGTGAATGGAGAGAACAGGAGAATGACAGTGAATGGAGAGAACAGGAGAGTGACAGTGAATGGAGAGAACAGGAGAATGACAGTGAATGGAGAGAACAGGAGAGTGACAGTGAATGGAGAGAATCAACACTTTGTTTATTGTTCCCATTAATGAGTGATCAGGACTTGTGTTCCTTTCTGAACACTGCAATCACTGCTAATACTCAGGCTGACGTTCTGGTCCAATACACATGAGACACAACACTCATCACTGGAACATAACAGTTGAACAATTCCCAAGGAGAGGAGAGGAGAGGAGAGGAGAGGAGAGGAGAGGAGAGGAGAGGAGAGGAGAGGAGAGGAGAGGAGAGGAGAGGAGAGGAGAGGAGAGGAGAGGAGAGGAGAGGAGAGGAGAGGAGAGGAGAGGAGACAGCTGTTATAGTAAGATGTGAATGAGATTTTGTAGGAAGATTTTTGGTAACTCAACTCAATTACCTTTGTTACCTTTATAATATACAACCTACTAATAGAAGCTAATAATAGTTCAGTGTTTAGGTTATGTTCTCTCACACATCAATGCATAATCCCACTTCATAAGTCGTTGACTGTACCATTGTATTCAGTGAGCGCACTAATTACTGAAGTGGGGGCCAAGCCATCATAATGCTAGACTGGTCTTCCCAGAAGGCTCAGAGCAGTGGTGGAAAAAGTACCGTATTGTCATACTTGAGTAAAAGTTAAGATACCTTAATAGAAAATGACTAAAGTAAAAGTAAAAGTCACCCAGTAAAGTACTACTTGAGTAAAAGTTTAGAAGTATTTGTTTTTAAAATACTTAAGTATCAAAAGTAAATGGAATTGCTAAAATGTACTTAAGTATCAAAAGTAAAAGTATAAATATTTTCAAATTCTTTACATTAAACTTAAACCAGACGACACAATTTAATTTATTTTACTTTATTGACGATAGCCAGGGGCACACTACAACACTCAGACATCATCTACAAACGAAGCATTTGTGTTTAGTGAGTCTGCCAGTTCAGATGCAGTAGCGATGACCAGGGATTTGTGTGTGAATTGGACAATTTTCCTGTCAAATGTAAAGAGTACTTTTGGGTGTCAGGGAAAATGTATGGAGTAAAAAGTACTTTATTTTCTTTCGGAATGTAGTGAAGTGAAAATAAAAGTTGCCAAAAATATGAATAATAAAGTAAAGT
Source organism: Salvelinus namaycush (assembly GCF_016432855.1). NCBI lineage: Eukaryota > Metazoa > Chordata > Actinopteri > Salmoniformes > Salmonidae > Salvelinus > Salvelinus namaycush. The sequence goes on along the minus strand of NW_024057716.1, from coordinate 85,128 downwards.
ACAGATACACCCAAGAAATACTTAAGTAGTACTTTAAAGTAGTTTTACTTAATACTTTACACCACTGCTTAGAAGGGAGATAGGTACCGTATGTCTGGCTCTGGGAGCGAACGGAAGGCTCAATCTGGAGTACGACTGCGTCAGTTGAAGCAACAAGGGCTAGCTAACTTTAATATATGATAGATTTGAATTGGGATTGTTGAGCTGCACTGCACATTATCAAATGTGCTCTTGTCAGGAGTACACTTCAGCAGCTATATTCCCATACTGACCAAAGCTGCTGTACTGTCACAAGTCCCAACCCACAACCATGGCAAATGCCTTTCCATCCTCTGGGTATCTGTGATGATGTATTATATCATAATCCTAAATGAATAAACGTTCCATTCTCTTCCAATATCTCCTGTCGCCTCAAAGCTGAACCAAACCATCACTGGGGCCCATATCCCAGCACAGATCTAAGTCCTGACTGTAGGACGGTTTCATCATTCACTGATGTTGGTAATGGTTCCAGACACAGTGGAGCTATAAGCTGTTTAAATAACATTTGAGTTACTTAGCAGACACTCTTATCCAGAGCAATTTAAAGTAGAGTGCATACATTTTCATACTTCTTGGTACTATTCCCCCGTGGGGATCAAACCCACAATCCTGGCATTGCAAGTGCCATGCTCTACCAACTGAGCTACATGGGACCTAAAAAAGAAATTATTTTAATCATCCTGGATCAACGTCATCAGAATCCCCGTCCCATCCAAGTTATGTATAATATAATACTTTTTCATTACATTGCAGAAGTTAAAACCTATTTCAAACTACTTCCTGGGTTTCCATACTCTCATTAAAAAACTCAATCTGACTTTGACATTCTGTATTTGACCTTGGTCTGGGTATTACCATGTAAAAACCTGACAGTGTTCTTATATTCCAGTGTAATCCGATGAACACATTTTGGATCCTTCACTTTGTCTTTCTATATCCTGCTCTATCCATCAGTCCTCACTCACTCCTCTCCTCCTCTGCTCCTCTCATCTTCACATTGTCCCACAACCTTGCATCTGTTCTGTGCTCACCTTGGCTTGGAGGGTTTTTTAATTAAGCAAATAATGAGAAATAGCTTTCTCTGAAAAAAGAACCATATGCCTACTTTTATTCCCACTGACTCAGCATGATTTCGTTATTTAACTACCGCTTTCAATACAGGAAAATCCCCCTCTTTTCATCAGGCTCATTTAAACATCTTTCAGGAACATATGAAAGGCACTAGGGGAGAACAGTGCTGTTTAAAAAAAAAATCCAGTCACCATTGTAAGGTGCTAAGCATACAGTATATTTTGTGTGTGTGTGTGTCTGTCTGTGTGTTTCTGTGTGTGTCTGTGTGTTTCTGTGTGTGTTTGTGCAAGAATGATTTATCCAACATACAAAACATTGACAAGGGATACAATTATTCTTGAGTTGTTCTAGATCAGGAATAATGCTATCTCTGAATTGACATGTATCATCAAGGTACCACTTACATAAGGATCTGTTATTATTTCTTATAATGAATACAAACACTTCACTCTTTCTCCATTCCCTATGTAATCTGTTTCCCTGAGAGAGAGAGGTTTGCATCATACAGCCTCAGAATAAGAGGGAGAGGGAGAAGGGGTGAGAGAGGGAGAGGGAGAAGGGGTGAGAGGGAGAAGGGGTGAGAGAGGGAGAGGGAGAAGGAGTGAGAGAGGGAGAGGGAGAAGGGGTGAGAGAGGGAGAGGGAGATGGAGAAGGAGAAGCAGAGGGAGAAGGAGAAGGAGAGGGAGAAGGAGAAGGGGTTAACCTGTTATGTTCAGGGAGTTATCAGTGTGGAGTGTTAAAGTAACTGATGGGTTTCTTCAAAACATTAATGATGAACAGTAATGTCACAGAACTTCATGCTCCAGAATTCAATACAATGCTAAGGAAAACACAACATATTCACAAAGCCAACTACATTCCTGCTGTTCAAAAAGATCTGTGCAGTTTGGCAGAGTTAAAATGTCACCTATTGAGTGTAAATGTCACTCTAAACTAGAATAAGTGAGAGCGCAGCAAGAGAGAGTAGAGGTAGGCTATGCAAAGGGGAGAGCGAGAGACTGTAGGCTATGCAAAGGGGAGAGCGAGAGAGTGTAGGCTATGCAAAGGGGAGAGCGAGAGAGTGTAGGCTATGCAAAGGGGAGAGCGAGAGAGTGTAGGCTATGCAAAGGGGAGAGCGAGAGAGTGTAGGCTATGCAAAGGGGAGAGCGAGAGAGTGTAGGCTATGCAAAGGGGAGAGCGAGAGAGTGTAGGCTATGCAAAGGGGAGAGCGAGAGAGTGTAGGCTATGCAAAGGGGAGAGCGAGAGAGTGTAGGCTATGCAAAGGGGAGAGCGAGAGAGTGTAGGCTATGCAAAGGGGAGAGCGAGAGACTGTAGGCTATGCAAAGGGGAGAGCGAGAGAGTGTAGGCTATGCAAAGGGGAGAGCGAGAGACTGTAGGCTATGCAAAGGGGAGAGCGAGAGAGTGTAGGCTATGCAAAGGGGAGAGCGAGAGAGTGTAGGCTATGCAAAGGGGAGAGCGAGAGAGTGTAGGCTATGCAAAGGGGAGAGCGAGAGAGTGTAGGCCAGATTGATAGAG
>NW_024057716.1:50000-75000 GCF_016432855.1 Salvelinus namaycush | reverse complement strand
AACAGTGTTTCTCATCTCCAGTCCTCCAATACCCCAACAGTGGTTTCCAACTCCAGTCCTCCAGTACCCCAACAGTGTTTCTCATCTCCAGTCCTCCAGTACCCCAACAGTGTTTCCCATCTCCAGTCCTCCAGTACCCCAACAGTGTTTCTCATCTCCAGTCCTCCAATACCCCAACAGTGTTTCTCATCTCCAGTCCTCCAGTACCCCAACAGTGTTTCCCATCTCCAGTCCTCCAGTACCCCAACAGTGTTTCCCATCTCCAGTCCTCCAGTACCAGTACCCCAACAGTGTTTCCCATCTCCAGTCCTCCAGTACCCCAACAGTGTTTCCCATCTCCAGTCCTCCAGTACCCCAACAGTGTTTCCCATCTCCAGTCCTCCAGTACCCCCAACAGTGTTTCTCATCTCCAGTCCTCCAGTACCCCCAACAGTGTTTCTCATCTCCAGTCCTCCAGTACCCCCAACAGTGTTTCTCATCTCCAGTCCTCCAGTACCCCAACAGTGTTTCCCATCTCCAGTCCTCCAGTACCAGTACCCCAACAGTGTTTCTCATCTCCAGTCCTCCAGTACCCCAACAGTGTTTCCCATCTCCAGTCCTCCAGTACCCCAACAGTGTTTCCCATCTCCAGTCCTCCAGTACCCCAACAGTGTTTCCCATCTCCAGTCCTCCAGTACCCCAACAGTGTTTCCCATCTCCAGTCCTCCAGTACCCCAACAGTGTTTCTCATCTCCAGTTCTCCAATACCCCAACAATGTTTCTCATCTCCAGTCCTCCAGTACCAGTACCCCAACAGTGTTTCCCATCTCCAGTCCTCCAGTACCCCAACAGTGTTTCTCATCTCCAGTCCTCCAATACCCCAACAGTGGTTTCCAACTCCAGTCCTCCAGTACCCCAACAGTGTTTCTCATCTCCAGTCCCCCAGTACCCCAACAGTGTTTCCCATCTCCAGTCCTCCAGTACCCCAACAGTGTTTCCCATCTCCAGTCCTCCAGTACCCCAACAGTGTTTCTCATCTCCAGTCCTCCAGTACCCCAATAGTGTTTCTCATCTCCAGTCCTCCAGTACCCCAACAGTGTTTCCCATCTCCAGTCCTCCAGTACCCCAACAGTGTTTCCCATCTCCAGTACTCCAGTACCCCAACAGTGTTTCCCATCTCCAGTCCTCCAGTACCCCAACAGTGTTTCTCATCTCCAGTCCTCCAGTACCCCAACAGTGTTTCCCATCTCCAGTCCTCCAGTACCCCAACAGTGTTTCCCATCTCCAGTCCTCCAGTACCCCAACAGTGTTTCCCATCTCCAGTCCTCCAGTACCCCAACAGTGTTTCTCATCTCCAGTCCTCCAGTACCCCAACAGTGTTTCTCATCTCCAGTCCTCCAGTACCCCAACAGTGTTTCTCATCTCCAGTCCTCCAGTACCCCAACAGTGTTTCCCATCTCCAGTTCTCCAATACCCCAACAGTGTTTCCCATCTCCAGTCCTCCAGTACCCCCAACAGTGTTTCTCATCTCCAGTCCTCCAGTACCCCAACAGTGTTTCCCATCTCCAGTTCTCCAATACCCCAACAGTGTTTCCCATCTCCAGTTCTCCAGTACCCCCAACAGTGTTTCCCATCTCCAGTCCTCCAGTACCCCAACAGTGTTTCTCATCTCAAGTCCTCCAGTACCCCAACATTGTTTCTCATCTCCAGTCCTCCAAACACTGTTGGGGTACTGGAGGACTGGAGATGGGAAACACTGTTGGGGTACTGGAGTACTGGTTGTGGAACACTGTTGGGGTACTGGAGGACTGGAGATGGGAAACACTGTTGGGGGTACTGGAGTACTGGTTGTGGAACACTGTTGGGGGTACTAGAGGACTGGTTGTGGAACACTGTTGGGGGTACTGGAGGACTGGAGTTGGGAAACACTGTTGGGGGTACTGGAGTACTGGTTGTGGAACACTGTTGGGGGTACTAGAGGACTGGTTGTGGAACACTGTTGGGGGTACTGGAGGACTGGAGTTGGGAAACACTGCAACTAGGAGACTGAGAGCTACAGTGCTTACGACAGACAGAGTGTCAGTAGTCTCCTCACACTGTTGAGGATCATCTCTGCTGAGAATCCAAGCGTTTACTCTTTGTTCTGGTGACTGGGTTCAGGATTAGTTTTGATATCAGGATTATGTAATCCTGCTAATCTTGTTCCCAGGCTTGAAACCCCTAGCTCTCCATCAGAGCTGCATTAAGTAAAGAGAGAGCCAACTGCAATTTTCACAAGGACTCTTTGTGGCACCTGACCACACAACTGAACAATAGTCCAGGTGCGACAAAACCAAGGCCTGTAGGACCTGCCTTGTTGATAGTGTTGTTTTTTTTTATTATTATAAATGTTTTATTATTTACCTCTCCACCACCCCCCCTCTTTGGAGGACAAATATCTTTATTTATTTTTTTACAGCTTTTTTGCTACATTTACGTACATTTTACATATACATTTTACATACACATTTTGCATTCATGGTACTTTTATATAAGGCAGTCACACAACAATAATGCATTACCAAACATAAAATCTTTAATCCCAACCCTCAGCCCATCCCACCTATCACCATTGACCACCCTTGTTTGGTTTCCATGTGCCATATATTTTTCAATTGTGCTGTGATGTTTTACATACACTACCGTTCAAAAGTTTGGGGTCACTTCGAAATGTCCTTGTTTTTGAGAGAAAAGCTTCAATTTTATTGCTTTTTTTTATCAGCTCAAACAGTTTTCAGCTGTGCTAACATAATTGCAAAAGGGTTTTCTAATGAGCAATTATCCTTTTAAAATGATAAACTTGGATTAGCTAACACAACGTGCCATTGGAACACAGGAGTGATGGTTGCTGATAATGGGCCTCTGTACACCTATGTAGATATTCCATTAAAATCAGCCGTTTCCAGCTACAATAGTCATTTACAACAATAACAATGTCTACACTGTATTTCTGATCAATTTTATATTATTTTAATGGACAAAAAATGTGCTTTTCTTTCGAAAACAAGGACATTTCAAACTTTTGAAGGGTAGTGTACATTTTGAATTTTTCTAATCGTATAGTATCCACAGATTGTGAGCTAAAGATGAAAACCTTTCCTGCGAGTGTTATTATATTATTTTTTGACTAACTATGGCTTTCCATATTGCCCAACACTACTATTTGTAATGATAATTTTAAGTGCATGTTGTGATTTTTTAACCATTCCTGAACCTTTGACCAGAAACAATCTACAGTGGCTTGCGAAAGTCTTCACCCCCCTTGGCATTTTTCCTATTTTGTTGCCTTACAACCTGGAATGAAAATAGATTTTTGGGGGGTTTGTATCATTTGATTTTCACAACATGCCTACCACTTTAAAGATGCAAAATATTCTTTATTGTGAAACAAACAAGAAATAAGACAAAAAAAATGAAATCTTGAGCGTGCATAACTATTAACCCCCCCAAATTCAATACTTTGTAGAGCCACCTTTTGCAGCAATTACAGCTGCAAGTCTCTTGGGGTATGTCTTTATAAGCTTGGCACATCTAGCCACTGGGATTTTTGCCCATTCTTCAAGGCAAAACTGCTCCAGCTCCTTCAAGATTGATGGGTTCCTCTGGTGTACAGCAATCTTTAAGTCATACCACAGATTCTCATTTGGATTGAGGTCTGGGCTTTGACTAGGCCATTCCAAGACATTTAAATGTTTCCCCTTAAACCACTCGAGTGTTGCTTTAGCAGTATACTTAGGGTCACTGTCCTGCTGGAAGGTGAACCTCCACCCCAGTCTCAAATCTCTGGAAGACTGAAACAGGTTTCCCTCAAGAATTTCCCTGTATTTAGCGCCATCCATCAATTCCTTCAATTCTGACCAGTTTCCCAGTCCCTGCCGATGAAAAACATCCCCACAGCATGATGCTGCCACCACCATGCTTCACTGTGGCGAAGGTGTTCTCTGGGTGATGAGAGGTGTTGGGTTTGCACCAGACATAGCATTTTCCTTGATGGCCAAAAAAGCTCAATTTTAGTCTCATCTGATCAGAGTACCTTCTTCCATATGTTTGGCGAACACCAAACATGTTTGCTTATTTTTTTCTTTAAGCAATGGCTTTTTTTCTGGCCACTCTTCCGTAAAGCCCAGCTCTGTGGAGTGTACGGTTTAAAGTGGTCCTATGGACAGATACTACAATCTCCGCTGTGGAGCTTTGCAGCTCCTTCAGGGTTATCTTTGGTCTCTTTGTTGCCTCTCTGATTAATGCCCTCCTTGCCTGGTCTGTTTGTTTCGGTGGGCGGCCCTCTCTTGGCTGGTTTGTTGTGGTGCAATATTCTTTCCATTTTTTAATAATGGATTTAATGGTGCTCCGTGGGATGTTCAAAGTTTTGGATATTTTTTTATAACCCAACCCTGATCTGTACTTCTCCACAACTTTGTCCCTGACCTGTTTGGAAAACTCCTTGGTCTTCATGGTGGCGCTTGCTTGGTGGTGCCCCTTGATTAGTGGTGTTGCAGACTCTGGAGCCTTTCAGAACATATACTGAGATCATGTGACAGATCATGTGACACTTAAATTGCACACAGGTGGACTTTTTAAAACTAATTATGTGACTTCTGAAGGTAATTGGTTGCACCAGATCTTATTTAGAGGCTTCATAGCAAAGGGGTGAATAGATATGCACGCACCCTTTTTCCATTAAAAAAATAATACATTGAAACGTTATTTTTTCCACTTCACCAATTTGGACTATTTTGTGTATGTCCATTACATGAAATCCAAATAAAAATCTATTTAAATTACAGGTTGTAATGCACCAAAATAGGAAAAACGCCAAAGGTGGTGAATACTTTTGCAAGGCACTGTACATGGGGGCAATACCAGAATAAATGATCTATTGATTCTGTCTCTTCACAGCAAAATCTACAGAGCTGAGACTGTTGCATGCCCCATATATATTGCATTCTGTTGGTGGCAAGAATTTTATATAATAATTTAATTGAAAAACTCAGTGTTGAATCAAGTGTTGTTTTTTTGTACCAGTTCATAAACCATGTGCCATGGAATCGGTACAATCAAAATCTCTTCCCATTCATTTACAACCTGTATGGCACAGCTGTCAACAATTTTGTCCTCAGATGAAACTGGTATATTTTTCTATTTATACCAGTTCCTTTCAGCAATTTGTATCTTTAATATATGGCAGGAAAACAAGTTCCCTAACTTCTCCTTTTTTCACTTGCCTCCTCCATTTGTGTGGTAGTGCTGCGATCAGTTGGTTATACATTTGGAGCAGATATTCCCATATATTTTAGATATCTGCATATGTGGCATAACTCCCCCGTTTCTATTCATAATATCATTAATACATTTAAATTTAAAAAAAATCAGAAATAATGTTTTTTTATCAGTATAATTATAGTTTAACCATAACATTTATTGTAATATTTATTCTATATTTTCTGGAGGATAAAACTGAAATTGTAACCAGCTTTGTATGGCTTGTTTAAGAAAGGGAGATACTTTAAACTATATTTTATTTTCAATTAGTCGGAATTGAGAAGTTGTAATCTGTATGAAGGCAAAAAGGCCATTTTGGAACAAAGGATGAGCCTTTCTTAATAATTTACATTTAAGTCATTTAGCAGACGCTCTTATCCAGAGCGACTTACAAATTGGTGCATTCACCTTATGATATCCATAATCTACTGGAGATCCATTTGGGGTTTAAGTATAACTTATGTATGAGTGATGCTTTTAGTGAGAGGTTAAAAGCTTTAATATTCAATCATTTTAGCCACCCAAACTCATTGTATTATATAAATAGGCATGTTTAATTTTGTCTGGCTTATCATTCCAAATAAAATAAAATATTTTTTGCTCATATGATTTTTAAAAATGAGTCATCTGGAGTAGCCAGTGCCATTAGCAAGTAAGTAAACTGTGATAGGACCAAAGAGTTAACCTCTTGACGCTAGGGGTCAGATCTTTTTTTTAAAATAACGTTCCCAATGTAAACTGACTATTTCTCAGGTCCAGATCGTAGAATATGCATATAATTTACAGATTTGGATAGAAAACACTCCAATGTTTCCAAAACTGTTAAAATATTGTCTGTGAGTATTACAAAACTGATTCTGCAGGCAAAAACCTGAGAAAATCTAACCGGAAGTGTATATACATTTTTTAATCTGTGTTTCCTGGCCCATCTTTCTTCCATTTAAAGGGGTATCAACCAGATTCCTTTTCCAATGGCTTCCTCATGCTGTGACCAGGCTTTAGACATAGTTTCAGGCTTTTATTTTGGAAAATGAGCGAGATTTTTCAAAAGTAGTCAGGTGTCCTCGGATTAGTTCCTGCGCGCGAGAGGGTAGCTCTCCATTTTCTTTTTCTCTCTTATTGAGTAGGTTATCGTCCGGTTGAAATATTATCGATTATGTTTGTTAAAAACAACCTGAGGATTGATTATAAAAAACATTTGACATGTTTCTACGACCATTACGGATACTTTTTGGAATTTTCGTCGAACGGAACGAGGCTTTGGTTTTCTGAACATAACGTGCAACCCAAATTGCGTTTCTTTGTTATAAAAGCAATATTTATCGAACAAAAATAACATTTGTTGTGTAACTGGGAGTCTCGTGAGTGCAAACATCCAAAGATTATCAAAAGTAAGCGATTAATTTTATTGCTTTTCTGACTTTCGTGACCAAGCTAACCAAGCTAATATAAGGCTAACTGTTCTAGCATTGATTGATACACTCACAAAAGCTTAGATTGCTTTCGTTGCAATGCATATTTTCTAAATCTGACACGATAGGTGGATTAACAACAAGCTAAACTGTGTTTTGGTATATTTCACTTGTGATTGCATGATTATAAATATTTTTAGTAATATTTTTGAATCTGATACGTTTGGGAATTTTCTTCTGGCTTTCAGGACCGGAACGAGGCTGTAGTTTTCTGAACATAACGCGCAACCCAAATTGTTTTGTTATAAAAGTAATACACTGCTCAAAAAAATAAAGGGAACACTTAAACAACACAATGTAACTCCAAGTCAATCACACTTCTGTGAAATCAAACTGTCCACTTAGGAAGCAACACTGATTGACAATAAATTTCACATGCTGTTGTGCAAATGGAATAGACAAAAGGTGGAAATTATAGGCAATTAGCAAGACACCCCCAAAAAAGGAGTGATTCTGCAGGTGGTGACCACAGACCACTTCTCAGTTCCTATGCTTCCTGGCTGATGCTTTGGTCACTTTTGAATGCTGGCAGTGCTCTCACTCTAGTGGTAGCATGAGACGGAGTCTACAACCCACACAAGTGGCTCAGGTAGTGCAGTTCATCCAGGATGGCACATCAATGCGAGCTGTGGCAAAAAGGTTTGCTGTGTCTGTCAGCGTAGTGTCCAGAGCATGGAGGCGCTACCAGGAGACAGGCCAGTACATCAGGAGACGTGGAGGAGGCCGTAGGAGGGAAACAACCCAGCAGCAGGACCGCTACCTCCGCCTTTGTGCAAGGAGGTGCACTGCCAGCGCCCTGCAAAATGACCTCCAGCAGGCCACTCTTTCACCAGATGAAAGATAAACTTCCTGTGAATCAAACCAACATGTCCGATTTTTAAAATGTTTTACAGGGAAGACAAAATATGTAAATCTATTAGCTAACCACGTTAGCAAATGACACCACTTTTCTAACTGCATCAGTTTCTTACTCCATCAGGTGCTATCACAAATTCGACCAAATAAAGATATAAATAGCCACTAACCAAGAAACAAATTCATCAGATGACAGTCTGATAACATATTTATTGTATAGCATATTTTTTTTCGAAAAATGTGCATATTTCAGGTATAAATCATATTTTACATTTCAGCTACAAATCAGAAAGTGCACCGAAAGCAGCCATAATATTTACAGACACCAACAGACAAATAGCAAATAGCTTATAGACAAATAGCTTACAGACACCAACGTCAAATAGCTTATTACTCATCATAAAACATTTCCGAAAAATATATAGTTTGCAGCAATTGAAAGATAGGCAACTTGTGATTCCAAACAATATTTCCGATTTATTAAATGTTTTACAGCGAAAACAAAATGTATCGCTATATTAGCGTAGCCACAATAGAGAGACACATTTGGGCACCCACGACCCGTTCACATGCACGACAGATATATGAAATAACATCATAAAATGAGTCTTACTTTGGCTGATCTTTCATCAGAATGTTGAAACAGGCGTCCTCTGTCCAGATGAGTCGTTGTTTCGTTTCAGAATGAGAAATATCCCTGTTAATTTACCATTTCCAGTAGCCGTGGCCCAACGTAAACACAGTCATACGACGGAACACGGCAAAACTCCCGAATAAAGTTTCAATAATCTGATTAAACTATATTGAAAAAACATACATTACGATGATATGGTCACATATATCCAAAAAAATTCGAGCCGGAGACGTTAGCCGTTCGTTAGGAAGGCAAAACAGAAGTCCATCCCACTTCCTTCAGAATACCGGAAGTTGGCGCTCAGGTCAAAGAAATAGGTTTTTTTCCACCACAGACCAAGAGGAGCAAAAAAATTTCTTCTCTGACATCCTCTTTACACCAATAGGAAGGCGTATAGACTGTCAGCAGACTCGTAGGTGTTAAGACCATGTATAGGCATCAGATTGAAAAGAGCATAGATTTCTGACATTTCACTTCCTGGTCAGGAAAAGTGCTGCAGAAGGACTTGTGTTTCACTCAGAGAAATAATTCCAACTGTTTTAGAAACTAGAAAGTGTTTTCTATCCAAAAAAAATAATAATATTCATATTGTACAAGCAAGATTTGAGTAGGAGGCCGTTTGAAATGGGCACGATTTCACTGGCTACTCAACACTTTGCCTTGCAGCCATAAGAAGTTAATGTGATTTTTTAATAATTAGGCAAGTATTTACCTCTCCATGGTTGCAGAATCTTATCTATTTTTGTTAACTTTCTATTGAAGTCAATTGTGGTAAGTGTTGTTATGAGAGGGACATGATTTTAGGAGCCATAAGAGAAAATCGTTTTACATAACTTTGTACAAGTGACAAGTCACGCCCTTGAGTGAGGTCAGAGAGTGTGTCAGCCTGATGGAACCACCCTTTGGAACAAACTGTATAAAATGATGGGTTAAGAATTAACATATCAGACCAGAGAGACGTAGAGCTGCAGCTCACGTTTAAATTGGTTTGAACTGTGAATCTCAACACGAGGTAGAGACGATAAAGTCACCTCCAGGACAATCACTGGTATGGCTGATTAGCTGTCCTGAGTAAAGTATCTTCGAAAGTGAATTTAAGTGGGACCATTCTACTACTCTTTTCAAATCACTGTAGTACGCTACTCTCATCACCCCACCATTGAAACGGCTGGTTAGCCTATCCTAAAAGAAGCATCTTCCAGAGCTAATAGAAGTAGAATAAACTCTGTAGTTCTGTTAGGACTACACGACAAATCACAGTATACCGGACGACGGCAGAGGAAAACAACAGTAGAAGATGGTTGGGAACCCCTTTTGGACAATCAGAACCTTACATGCGTGCCGCAAAAAGGCCCAACTCCCTTTCCAAGGCGGCCTGGTTCTGACAGAAATACACAAAGAACCAAGTCATTTCACGTAAATACATTCATAATTTCACTACTATGATTAACTCTACCTACATGTACATATTACCTCAATTACCTTGACTAACCAGTGCCCCCGCACATTGACTCTGTACCGGTATCACCTGTATATAGCCTCGCTCTTGTTATTTTACTGCTGCTCTTTAATTATTTGTAATTTATTTCTTTTTTCTTTTTTGGGGGGGTATTTTTTCTTAAAACTGCATTGTTGGTTAAGGTCTTGTAGGTAAGCATTTCACTGTAAGGTCTACCTACACCTGTTGTATTCGGCGTATGTGACAAATACAATTCGATTTGATTTGATTTCTTACTCAAAGAGGGCGGCGGTTCGTGTGCAAAGTACAAGTGAGAGTAGTTTCAAAATGCACTTTAAGTGTCTGTCCCTCTCTCTATCTCGCCCTCTACATCTTTTCTAACAAGCAGCCATATTGTTGTCAGTCCGCTAGGGACCTGTTTTAATATATTAAGTGTGTATGTTTATCCTGTGTTAACATTTAGTTAGCTAGTAAATAAATAATTCAACCAATTTGTGTATTACTGAGTCATAAGTATCGCTTGAGTTTTTGCAGATGCAAGGTTACGACTGTTCAGAATGATGATATGATACGAGGTTAGCATGAATAAGTTGACTGTTTATGGATGGGATAGGTAAAGACCTTTAGAGTTTAATTCGGGAGATGGTAACTTTTTAAAGAACCACTCTCATGGTGCCCCAGATCCTAGTGAGCTAATTGTTACACGATTAATTTAAGTCGGCGGTCCAGAGCCTCCAGCGACGGTCGGCGGTCCAGAGCCTCCAGTGCCGGACGCCGGTCCAGAGCCTTCAGCAGGGGTTCTCAGTCCAGAGCCTCCTGCGATGATCTATGGTCCGGAGCCTCCGGCGACGATCCACAGTCCGGGGCCTCCAGAGACGACTCACGGTCCGGAGCTTCCGACGACGATCCACGGTCCGGGGCCTCCAGAGACGACCCATGGTCCGGAGCTTCCAGAGCTGCGTCCAGAACCAGAGCCGCCACCAAGGGTAGCTGCCCACCCGGACCCTCCCCTATAGGTTCAGGTTTGCGGCCGGGGGTCCGCACCTTTGGGGGGGGGGGTACTGTCACGCCCTGACCTTAGATGTCTCTGTTTTTCTATATATTTTGGTTAGGTCAGGGTGTGACTAGGGTGGGTATGCTAGTTTTGTATGTCTAGGGTTTTGTATGTCTATGGTTTTTGTATGTCTAGGGGTGTTGTATGTCTAGGGGTTTTGTATGTCTATGTTGGCCTGATATGGTTCCCAATCAGAGACAGCTGTTTATCGTTGTCTCTGATTGGGGATCATATTTAGGTAGCCATTTTCCTCATTTGTGTTGTGGGATCTTGTCTACATTGAGTTGCCTGAGTGCATACCAGTAGCTTCACGTTTCGTTTGGTTGTTTGTTGTTTTGTTAGGTGAGTTTCAGTTGATTAAAATTATGTGGAACTCTACTCACGCTGCACCTTGGTCTCATCTTTACGACGATCGTGACACCTTTATGACATAATATGTAATCAATGTATGATTCATTCTGTGTATATGTAATTCTGTGTGATTAGTTTGGTATTTAGTAAATAAATAATTAACTTCTTATGGCTGCAGCCCGAGGCCACCCACAATATGACAACAGCCAGCTCAAGTGCAGGGCGCGAAATTCAAAAGATATTTTTTTTTAAATATTTAACTTTCACACATTAACAAGTCCAATACAGCATATGAAAGGTACACATCTTGTGAATCCAGCCAACATGTCCGATTTTTAAAATGTTTTACAGCGAAAACAGCACGTATATTTATGTTAGCTCACCACCAAATACAAAAAAGGACAGACATTTTTCACAGCACAGGTAGCATGCACAAAGCCAACCTAACTAACCAAGAGCCAACCAAACTAACCAAGAAACAACTTCATCAGATGACAGTCTTATAACATGTTATTCAATAAATCTATGTTTTGTTCGAAAAATGTGCATATTTCAGGTATAAATCATAGTTTACATTGCAGCTATAATCAGAAATTGCACCGAAAGCAGACAGAATAATTACAGACACCAACGCCAAATACCTAAATACTCATCATAAAACATTTCTGAAAAATACATAGTGTACAGCAAATGAAAGACAGGCATCTTGTGATTCCAGCCAATATTTCCGATTTATTAAGTGTTTTACAGCGAAAACACAATATAGCGTTATATTAGCTTACCACAATAGCCAAAAACACAAGCCATTTCCCAGCAGTAAAAGTTAGCGATCGTAACAAACCAGTAAAAGATATATAATTTTTGACTAACCTTGATATTCTTCATCAGATGACAGTCCTATAACATCAGGTTATACATACACTTATGTTTTGTTCGAAAATGTGCATATTTAGAGCTGAAATCAGTGGTTATACATTGTGCTATCGTAGCTACTTTTTCCCACAACGTCCGGATATTTTTCTGACACTTTTTCTGGACACACATATTCTTTTTTTTTGAAAACTCTGTTTATTAAGTTTTACACACACACAGACAAGACAAAGCAATATAAATAATATACTCAACTAGAAAAAATACAAATAATACATATAAAAAAAAATAACTTTAAAGATACCATACTTTAGACAAGTTAAACACACCAGGCAGAAGGCTACAAAAGGTTAAAGGGCAATCTATAGTATAGGGACAGAGCAAACACCTCACCATTGTTCCTGTAAACAGTCAAGGGATGGGGTGGAGAAATGCAACCACTCACAGACAGTCAAGGCCACAGACCAACCATCCACTGGACCAAAAATAAAAAGTTTACAATGCTTTAAAATAAAAAATGAATAATAATAATTTTATGTAGGCGTGAACAGAATTAAAAAATAAAAATAACTGGGAAAAACAAGCTCACACCTTAGTCTCTGCCCGGGCAAGATGAACAAGGCATCCGCAGGTCACAATCAATAAGCACATCAACCTTAATGCCCCCCACCCCCACCCCAGAAAAAAACACAGAGAAATGCTCATCCAACCTCTAAGTCACAGGGGGGTCAAATACAGACTTATTTTGGTTTTAATAGGAATGCCATCAGAGGATGGACTGTTTAAAGTAAGACCGGAATGGAGCCCAAGCCTCATTAAACAGTTTGGGGTTCCCACGTGAATTTAATTTAATTTTTTCTAGTTTCAGAGAGCACAACACATCTCTCACCCAATATTTATAAGATGGGGGAGCTGCCATCTTCCAGTTCTGTAGTATTAGCCGTCTAGCTAAAAGAGTTGTATAAGCAACAGTGTCCGACTGGATTCTTGACAGGGGGGTGCCTATGGGCAGTACTCCAAAAAGGGCTGTAAGGGGAGAGGGATCTATAACAGTGTTATATATATCAGAGAAACATTTAAATATTAATTCCCAGAAACCTGACAGTTTATGACAGCCCCAGAACATATGCAACAGTGTGGCTGGTTCAATTTTACATCTGACACAGGTAGGATCAAAATCAGAGAATATTCTTCCAAGTCTGGCCCCAGACCAGTGGATACGGTGAACCACCTTGAATTGAATGAGGCTGTGTCTAGTGCTAAAAGAGGACGAATGCACCCTGCGCAGCACAGATTCCCAGGTGTCTTCCCCAAGTTCCTCCCCCAAATCCTTTTCCCATCGAGTCTTTAAAGGCACCAAAGAAGGGTTCTGTAAGTCATGAATGATTGCATATACATCTGAAATTGCGCCCCTAGGAAGCTTGTTCAGCTCCAGGATGCTCTCTATAGCTGTATTCACAGGCCTATGGGGAAATGCAGGTGTGTTAGCTCTGACAAAGTTCCTAGTCTGGAGATAGCGGAAAAAGTGGGATTGGGGGAGGTTGAACCTTTCCTGTAGCTGAGCAAAAGAGGCAAATGTATCATCAAAGAATAATTGGGCTAGTGAGGAGAGGCCTAGTGAGTGCCAGATGCCAAAAGCCCCATCATTCAAAGATGGAGGAAATAAAATGTTCTGATTGATTGGGCCTGATAGAGAAAAGCCTCGGAGGCCAAAGGCTAAACGGAACTGATTCCAAATTTTAAGAGACTGCTTTACAATTGGGTTGACACACCTTTTGCCTAGGGACACTGGGAGAGACGAGCACAACACAGAAGAAAGTGCAGCAGGTTTACACGATTCAGACTCCATCTGGACCCAGATTGGTCTAGGGCCAGTAGGATCAGTCTGCAGCCAGTACAGAAGGGCTCTGAAATTTGCAGCCCAATAGTATGTCTGAAAATTTGGTAGAGCTAAACCCCCCAATGACTTAGGCTTCTGTAAATGTTTTCTACCAATCCGTGGTACCTTGCCATCCCAAATAAAATGCATGAATGTTTGATCCAGTGAAATAAAAAAAGATTTTGGAATAAAAATGGGTAAACATTGAAATAAATATAGAAATTTGGGCAACACACTCATTTTAATGACATTAATCCTTCCGATAAGAGAAAGAGGTAGCGCATTCCAAAAAGTAAAAGATTGTTTCAAACTGTCTGCTAGAGCAACCAAGTTTTCCTGAAACAGATTTGAATATTTCCTTGTCACTTTAACTCCCAAGTAGGTGAATTGATCCCGGACAATCCTAAACTGAGAACTTGTAAAAGAGCACTTTAAAGCAGCCTTGTTTACAGGAAAAAGCTCACTCTTGCCTAGATTCAGCTTGTACCCTGAGATTGATCCAAACCTTTTAAGAACAGATAAGGCGCGTGGCAATGAGGTATCAGGGTTAGAGATAAACAAAAGGAGGTCATCCGCATATAGCGAGACTTTCTGCTCTGAGCCCGTCCGGATTATTCCTTGAATGGCATCATTAGAGCGTAGTGCAATGGCGAGAGGTTCGATTGCCAAAGCAAACAACAAGGGGGAGAGTGGACAGCCCTGTCTGGATCCGCGGTGCAAGGGAAAATAGTCAGAGGACAAGTTGTTAGTCCGTACCGAAGCCATGGGGGAAAAATAAAGAATCTTTATCCACGCAATGAATTTGGGGCCAAAGCCAAATCTATAAAGGGTAGCTGTTAGGTAATCCCACTCAACGCGGTCAAACGCTTTTTCTGCATCAAGTGAGACCACCACCTCTGGGTCCTCCGACGCAGGGGAGTACAGTATATTCATAAGGCGCCTAATATTGAAAAACAAATGCCTATTTCTCACAAAGCCAGTCTGGTCAGAGTGTATTACTTGATGCAGCGAGCCTTCCATACGGATGGCTAAAAGCTTGGCTAGGATTTTGTAATCACAGTTTAAAAGCGAGATTGGGCGATAGGATCCACATTCCAGGGGGTCTTTGTTTTTCTTTAATAGTAATGAAATTGAAGCCTGATAAAGACTAGGCGGTAGCTTTGAGGTATTAAGGCACTCTGCAAATAGTCGAGACAATAATGGGCAAAGCAGACCAGAAAACGTCCTGTAAAATTCGGTTGGAAAACCATCCGGACCCGGTGATTTACCACTTTTCATTGCGGACACTGCTGTTGCAATCTCCTCAGGTGTAAATTCTTCTTCTAGACAGTCATGGGTGTCTGTATCAATTGAAGGCATATTCAGGCCATTAAAGAAGGAATCAATCAGCAAAGGGTCTTGAGGGGATTCAGAGGTGTATAGCGCAGAATAAAATTGTTTGAATTGATCATTGATCTCTTTATGTATAACTGTGGTGGCACCAGACGGGGTCCTTATTTGTGGGATTAAACGTGAGGCCTCAGATTTACGGATCTGATGTGCAAGGAGTTTACTGGCCTTGTCGCCTTGTTCATACACTCTGTACCGAGCTCGCAAGAGTAACTGTTCAGCTTGCCTGGTAGAAAGCTCATCAAATTCAGATTGGAGTAGTTGGCGCTCTTTATGCAGATCAGAGGAAGGAACCGTGGCATACTTCTCATCCAATGTGGCTATGGATTCGCTCAGGTCCCGAAGTCGCTGAGAGCGAACTCTGTTTTGGTTGGCTGTATAAGAAATAATTTGGCCACGTAGGTATGCTTTGAGAGACTCCCATATGGTAGAGCAGGACATACCTGGTGTTGAATTAGTCTCTAGGAATAAGGTGATTTCAGAAGAAATGAAATTGACAAACTCCTTATCTGAGAGTAAAATGGGGTTAAGACGCCATTGATAACACATAGGAGGTCGCTGGGGAAACTCTAGTTCAAGCACTAATGGTGAATGGTCAGAAATAACAATACTCTTGTAAGTACACTGCCGAAGGTTAGGCAGAAGTTTTTTGTCCAAAAAGAAGTAATCAATCCGGGAGTATGTTTGATGAACATGAGAATAAAAGGAATACTGTCTATCTGTAGGATGTAGGAAACGCCAGGCCTCAAACATGGCATATTTCTGAAGAAAGGCTTGAATAAGTAGGGCACATTTAGATGGGCCTGTAGTTGTTCGTGAGGACTTGTCAAGAACTGGGGACATTTTGCAGTTGAAATCCCCCCCTAAAATCAACAAATGAGAATCTAAATTGGGTATAGCAGACAAAAAGGAAGAAATGAAACTTGTGTCATCCCAATTGGGAGCATAAACACTAGCCAAAACAAGAGGGGTAGAAAACAGTTTACCGGTTACTATGACGTATCGTCCCTTAGGATCAGCGATAACCTCAGAAGCTACAAAGGGAGTGGCTTTATCAACCAAAATGGCAGCCCCTCTTGATTTACTATGAAAGTTAGAGTGGAACACTTGACCAACCCAGTCCCTACGCATCCTAAAGTGCTCACCAGTCCTCAAGTGAGTCTCTTGTAGAAATGCATCATTTGCATTCAAACCCTTTAAGTGTGTCAACACCCTCTTACGCTTCACTGGGTTATTAACCCCTTTGGTGTTCCACGAAATGTACTTGATCGCATTGTTTCGGCCCCTCTGGGCATTCCCGTTATACAACCCTGTCATTAGAGCATAGAATGGAAAAGCAATGAGCGCCCAAAAACCCCAGAATAACTTGTCTCAGAGTAATAATGTACGGTGGTAGATGTTTGGAAAAAGTACAGAAAAAAAAACAAAAAAGACAGAATGACAACATTAGAACTAAACAATTCAACCCCTCCTCCCACCCCCTCCCCCCATCCCAGACAGTACCTCCCCAAACGAGGTACAAGCCTAAATAGAACATGTTCTCTTCGCACAGTATGTCTGTGAGAGTGCGGTCTTAAACCTAAACCCACAGTCCCGCTCTTTAAAGTCGTGTTTTGTTAGTGGATCAAACAGCAAAAAGAGATAATCATTTTTTAAATAAAAAAAATTAAAGTGAATCCCTTGTGCAGACGAAATTACAAAAGCACCACTTGTAGATGTATATAATTATATTCCCAGTCTTATAACAGGCATTTGAGAGAGAAAATAAAGAAAATAAATAGAATGTATAAAGGCTCTCAGCCGAAAACCTAATTTGAAGTAAGGAAATCGTAGTAAGACAATCAAAAATAATAATAATAATAATTATTATAATAGTTGTCTAGTTGAATGCTGAGACAGCTTACAACCAAGACCAAAAAACTACGTGTGCGCAACGTTGAACGCTTGCTGGGCATAAATGACGCTCAGAACTTTTAAAATTTAAGTGAAGACCCCAAAAAACGTGTCGCCTCGGGAAGCATTTACTGTTTACTGGGTCAATGCAAACGGATGCAGTAAGCAAATAACCAAGAATATTTTGAGTCACTGAGACACTATGTAAACAAACTGAATAGGTGAGCAAGACAGCCTAGAAAACACAGGAGTATAGTAAAACCGCAATACAATGAAATTAAAATGACTGAATGCTTGTAAGGCAAGCACATTAGATGATCAAAACATTAGATCACATCAAATAAGCCTGAATGGGTACGCCAACTCCCCAACTATACAAAATTAGCATGTTGTAGCTAAACATAATTGTACCACAGGTGGGTTACTTACTATCCACAGTTCGCAAGCAACAGTTGCTGAACTATGAGCAAGTTCAAGACTTCTTGATGTGACGTTGAATGTGAGAGAGAGCCTCATCCGGAGATTCAAATGTGTAGTCTTTACCATCATGAGATAGCCATAAACGGGCCGGGAATCGCAGTCCGTACTTCACACCTGGATGGTCCCGAAGTAGTCGTTTGGCCTGTCCGAAAGCTGCGCGCTGCCTGGAAACAGTGGGGGAGTAGTCCTGGTAGATGGAGAAGCTCTGTCCTTGAAAGCTCAGAGTGGTATTGCGGGCTCGTCGGAGAATCTCCATCTTCTCATGGAAAAAGTGCACTCGAAGAATTATGTCACGGGGCCTCTCCCCATCCCGGGGCTTTGGGCGCAGCGACCGGTGGGCACGATCAATCAGGGGCTTTTCATCTAAGGCAAGAACATCCTTCAGCAGCCCAGAAACGAAATCCGTGGCGCGAGGCATTTCCGCTGACTCTGGGACTGATACAAGTCTCAGGTTATTGCGGCGAGAGAATCCCTCCAAACTTACACAGCTCTCCTTCACCTTTTTCAAATCCGCAGCTAGGCGTTTCACGTCAGCCTCCAGGGATGTAGTTAAGTCGGAGACATTTGTAGCGAAGGTTTCCAGTGCTGCAATCGTTGTAGTGTGCGACTCCATTGTTGTTTTGAGTGATGCGATTCCCGGCACCGTCTCGTTCCGCAGGATGGTTAGATCTGCTTTTAAAGTATCAGAAACCTCCTTTATTCGGGCCTCAATCGTAGCAACCACCTCCGTTTTCATTTCAACTATCTCAGAGCGTAGTAGTTTGATGGCCTCGAGAATGTTCACTTCAGCGCCGCCAGGCCAAGCCGCCCCCCCCGGGTAAAGTATCAGTCCCCGGGCCGTCAGGCTCAGGGGAGGGCGGTGATGAGAGTGTGTCTTGTAGGCCGGGTTTTCTCAAAGTCATGCTTTTGGCCTTATGTTTCGTCGACATGCTGATATTTGGAAGTAAAGTAGTCTTGGTTTTTACGGGAAGGGATCACCAAAATAATATATGAAAATAAATACGGTTCTGCTGCAAAATTCACATAAACTTTAAAAATACCACGGGAGCAAACGGAAAACACGTCAGTCGCACATGGCGTCCCTCCAATCCCCCCTGGACACACATATTCTGACCAAATAGCTATTCATAAACATAACTAAAAAATACATGTTGTATAGGAAATGATAGATCCATTAGTTCTTAATGAAATCGCCGTGTTAGAATTCTAAAAATAACTTCATTACGACATCCAGCTTCGGTATAGCTAGAGTACACAAAAGAGTACCCAAAAGCTGGGCGCCGACGACTAGTTCACATGTACGACAGATATATGAAATAGCATCATAAAATGTTTCCTACTTTTGCTGATCTTTCATCAGAATGTTGGACAAGGGGTCCTTTGTCAAGACCAATCGTTGTTTGGATTTAGAACGGCCTCTTTCCCTCTCGATTTAGCAAGCACACTAGCCAAGTGGCACGAATCTCTCCATGTCAACAAACGGAAGAGAACGGAACACGGCAAAACTCCCGAAAAAATTTCAATAATCTGATTAAACTATATTGAAAAAACATACTTTACGATGATATGGTCACATGTATCAAATAAAATCAAAGCCGGAGATATTAGTCGCCTATAACGAAAGCTTTTCATAAGGCAAATCCGGGTGCCTCCTCGCGCTCTCCAGAAAACAGGAAATGGGTGACACGTCATACAAAGAGCTTGTATTCCACTTCAGACCAAGATAAACACTCAATTTCTTCTCTCACCGCCTCTTGACATCCAGGGGAAGGTGTATGAAGTGCATGTATACTAATACGTATCATTGACATTTATAGGCAGGAAGTAGAACAGAGCCTCGATTTCAGACTTTCCACTTCCTGGTCAGGAAGTTTGTGCCAAATGAGTTCTGTTTTACTCACAGATATAATTCAAACGGTTTTAGAAACTAGAGAGTGTTTTCTATCCAATAGTAATAATAATATGCATATTGTACGAGCAAGAATTGAGTATGAGGCCGTTTGAAATGGGCACCTTTTATCTGGCTACTCAATACTGCCCCTGCAGCCCAAACAGGTTAAACCCAATTTTGTATTGCTGATTCAACTTGTTAGCCAGGGTTCGTGAAGAATAATAATTTACTTTCAGATGAGACTGAAATAAGGTGATGATTATTAATATTGACTGCTATTGATGTAAAATATTACTAGGTCTTTAAGAGTTTATTCGGAAGGTAACTGCTCTATAAATATTATTTTGTGGTGCCCTGACTTTCTAGTTAATTACATTTACATGATTAGCTCAATCCGGTAAAATAAATTACAGAGAAAAGATTTTATAGAATAGCATGTCATATTACTTAATCCGGCATAGCCAAAGACACAACACTATTGTCTAGAATAAAGTAGTCTATAGGTGAGAAGGTCTTATGAACTGGCGAGGAAAAATAATACTCCCTTGATGTGGGATTACAGAAACGCCACGCATCAGATATGCCATATGTCTTAGGAAATAGCTTAATTATGGATACTGTCTTTGATGAAGATGATACCTTAGGAGAGCTACGATCCAGATTGGGCGACAGTACACAATTCATATCACCACCTAGCATTAGGTGGTGTGTGTCCATATTTGGTCATCGCGAAAATACATTTGTGAAGACTGAGCTGTTATTCCGGTTTGGTGCATAAATGTTAGCCAAGATAACAGCTGTATTATGCAGTCTTCCTACTACAATAATGAAACGGCCTGCTGAGTCTGCCTATACACTTGACATTGCGAACTGTATTTTTTTGCCAATTAAAATGGCTGCTCCTCAAGTTTTAGAATGAAAATTGGAATGATATGATTGACTGACCCACCCTCCTTTTAAACAAGAGGGGTTGAAAGTGCGGAGATGTGTCTCCTGAAGAAAGGCGATATCTACTTTAAGGTGATTTAAATGAGGAAGAACCATTTTACATTTCGCTGGGGGATTTAAAAATGTAACATTCCAGCTAGCAGAAGTGACCGAGCAACCAGCTGTCCCTCTCTTGATATTAGGCCTAGCCATGTAAAGTCAGGTGGGAAAAGGATAGATGCCAGATTACAATAATAATTTATCCATTAAATTACAATAACAATTTATCCATTAAACGTTTTTCAAGAAATAGCTAATAAAAAAAAACTAAGTTGAAGAAGAAGAATAAAAAACATAAACAAAATATATTCTGAAGTCTGGTATGAAAAAGATCCCCCCCCCCCCCCCCCCCGGTCACCTAATAGAACAGGGTAACCACTAATCCCCACGCAAAGATATCCACACATGATGTTCTTGTTGTGGGGAACAATAAAACTATCGAGTAGAGAGCCCTGCTGAAATAGTGAAGAATTTAAAACAAGTTGCTGATAATTTATATTTTTTTCTACTGTATTATTGACTGTACGTTTGTTTATTCCATGTGTAACTCTGTGTTGTTTTTTGTGTCGCACTGCTTTGCTTTATCTTGGCCAGGTCGCAGTTGTAAATGAGAACTTGTTCCCAACTGGCCTACCTGGTTAAATAAAGGTGAAATAAAAAATATATATAAATAAAATAAAATAAAATAAGAAATACTTATTTACAACACAAAACTAGGCTGTTTTAAAAGAACGTATAAAACATCTTATGAATCACATTTTACAGCAATACCACTAAGTTAGCAGCAACTTCTTAAAGAAATGACATAACCTAATAATAGAACTGTGCTTTATTGTCACGACTTCCGCCGAAGTCGGTCCCTCTCCTTGTTCGGGCGGTGTTCGGCGGTCGACGTCACCGGCCTTCTAGCCATCGCCGATCCACTTTTCATTTTCCATTTGTTTTGTCTCTGTCTTTGTCTTTTCGTTCATCCGCCTGACGGTCGAGCGGCGGGTGAACATCTGTTCCACTTGAAGCAGGGGACAAGGAGTGCGCAGGATTTCGCTTTGGACTTCCGGACCCTGGCCGCCAGCGCGGGATGGAACAACAGGGCCCTGATCGATCACTACCGGTGCAGTCTGCGCGAGGACGTCCGTCGGGAGTTGGCCTGTCGAGACACCACCCTCACGTTGGACCAGCTGGTGGACTTGTCCATCCGGCTGGACAACCTGCTGGCTACCCGCGGACGTCCGGATCAGGGCCTGTCAGTTCCATCCCCAAGCATCTCCGCTCCGACGCCCATGGAGTTGGGAGGTGCTGCACTTTGGGCGACCGGAGTAGGGGCAATTCCCTGCACCATCTGTGGCCGCAGAGGGCACACTGCTTGTCAGTGCTGGGGAAGTTCCTCAGGGAGTCGAGGCAGCAGGCAGGGCAGTATCGTGTCACCCCAGGTAAGTCGGCACCAGGCTCACCCAGAGCCCCCTGTTGCCCACATGTATGTGTTTATCACATTTCCTGAGTTTTCCCCACATTCCCAGCATAAGGCGCTCGTAGATTCAGGCGCAGCTGGGAATTTTATTGACCGTTCATTTGCCCATAGTTTAGGGATTCCCCTTGTTCCTGTGGACATGCCCTTCCCTGTGCACGCCCTAGATAGTCGACCATTAGGGTCAGGGCTGATTAGGGAGGCCACCGATTAGGGAGGCCATGATGAATACTCCATCATTCTTCCAGGCCTTTGTTGCCGAGATTTTCTGACGACATTCTGATATACTCCGCTACACGCGCTGAGCATGTGTCCCTGGTGCGCAGGGTGCTTGGTCGACTGTTGGAGCATGACCTGTACGTCAAGGCTGAGAAATGTCTGTTCTTCCAACAGTCCGTCTCCTTCCTAGGGTATCGCATTTCCACGTCAGGGGTGGAGATGGAGAGTGACCGCATTTCAGCCGTGCGTAATTGGCCGACTCCCACCACGGTAAAGGAAGTGCACCGTTTCTAGGGTTTGCCAACTATTACCGGAGGTTTATTCGGGGTTTTGGTCAGGTAGCAGCTCCCATTACCTCACTGCTGAAGGGGGGACCGGTGCGGCTGCAGTGGTCGGCTGAGGCGGACAGGGCTTTTGATCACCTGAAGGCTGTTCTGCCCTGCCGGAAGCTGGGTCCGCGGTTTGTGGGGCCATTCAAAGTCCTGAGGAGACTGAACGAGGTATGCTACAGGTTACAGCTTCCCCCTGATTGCCGTATTAATCCCTCGTTCCATGTGTCTTTCCTCAGGCCGGTGGTCGCTGGTACTCTCCAGGAATCTGAGGTGCGGGAGGTTCCTCCGCCCCTTCTGGACATCGAGGGGGCCCCGGTGTATGCTGTTCGAGCCATCCTGGACTCGAGGCGTCGGGCGAGGGGCCTTCAGTACCTCATGGAGTGGGAGGGGTACGTTCCGGAGGAGAGATGCTGGGTGCTGATGGAGGACATCTTGGACCCTTCGTTGCTGCGGGGGTTCCACCGTCTCCATACGGATCGCCCTGCGCCTCGTCCTCCGGGTCATCCCCGAGGTCGGTGTCGGCGCGCTGCTGGTACCGTGCGTCAAGGGGGGGGGGGTACTGTCACGACTTCCACCGAAGTAAGTCCCTCTCCTTGTTCGGGCGGCGTTTGGCGGTCGACATCACCGGCCTTCAAGCCATCGCCAATCCATTTTTCATTTTCCATTTGTTTTGTCTTCGTCTTACACACCTGGTTTCAATTCCCCAATTACTTGTTCATTATTTAACCCTCTGTTCCCCCGTGTCTGTTTGTGAGTGATTGTTTGTTTGTATGTAGTACGGTCCGTTAACTTCTCTGCGCTACGGATCCCTTTTACGGGATCATTTTCCTAAACAACCGCTGAATTGCAGGGCGCAAAATATTACTAAAAATATTTATAATCATGCAATCACAAGTGAAATATACCAAAACACAGCTTAGCTTGTTGTTAATCCACCTATCGTGTCAGATTTAGAAAATATGCATTGCAACGAAAGCAATCTAAGCTTTTGTGAGTGTATCAATCAATGCTAGAACAGTTAGCCTTATATTAGCTTGGTTAGCTTGGTCACGAAAGTCAGAAAAGCAATAAAATGAATCGCTTACCTTTGATAATCTTCGGATGTTTGCACTCACGAGACTCCCAGTTACACAACAAATGTTCTTTTTGTTCGATAAATATTACTTTTATAATAAAAAAACGCCATTTGGGTTGCGCGTTATGTTCAGAAAACCAAAGCCTCGTTCCGTTCGACGAAAATTCCAAAAAGTATCCGTAATGGTTGTAGAAACATGTCAAATGTTTTTTATAATCAATCCTCAGGTTGTTTTTAACAAACATAATCGATAATATTTCAACCGGACCGTAACCTACTCAATAAGAGAGAAAAAGAAAATGGAGAGCTACCCTCTCTCGCGCAGGAACTAATCCGAGGACACCTGCCTACTTTTGAAAAATCTCGCTCATTTTTCAAAATAAAAGCCTGAAACTATGTCTAAAGCCTGGTCACAGCCCGAGGAAGCCATTGGAAAAGGAATCTGGTTGATACCCCTTTAAATGGAAGAAAGACGGGCCAGGAAACACAGATAAAAAAATAAAAAATATCACTTCTGGGTTAGATTTTCTCAGGTTTTCGCCTGCAGAATCAGTTTTGTTATACTCACAGACAATATTTTGACAACTTTGGAAATTTTGGAGTGTTTTCTATCCTAATCTGTAAATTATATGCATATTCTACGATCTGGACATGAGAAATAGTCAGTTTACCTTGGGAACGTTATTTTAAAAAAATAAAAAAATCTGACCCCTAGCGTCAAGAGGTTTTTAAAACAAAAATAATAGTTGAACAAAGTAAAGTAATTTAATGGCTGTGTTCCCTGGTTCTTTTTGGGTCAAAGCGCAAAGGAAGTATTAAATAAATGCAATTTCAGCAGGAGCTCGGAAAAACGTGACCTACTCCATGGCTTGCTCATTGGTGAGTAAGAGTGGAAATGTACTGTGACACCTGGGGTTATATGCACACTGGGCTGGTGGGTGACAGGGAGATTACCATTAAACAACTGGCAAGGGAGAAATGTGTATTTGGTAGGGGCTAAAGTGAGTGTTGGGCAGGGGGGTTGAGTTGGGTATGGTTTGTGTGCATACACTCCAGTGTTGTGAGAGAGAGAGAGAGAGAGAGAGAGAGAGAGAGAGAGAGAGAGAGAGAGAGAGAGAGAGAGAGAGAGAGAGAGAGAGAGAGAGAGAGAGAGAGAGAGAGAGAGAGAGAGAGAGAGAGAGAGAGAGAGAGAGAGAGAGAGAGAGAGAGAGAGAGAGAGAGAGAGAGAGAGAGAGAGAGAGAGAGAGAGAGAGAGAGAGAGAGAGAGAGAGAGATGTCTGTAGTTAGATTCTGGGTGATGAGATACTTTAATGACCTGTCAGGAATGATTTGTGTATCTTGTTCACAACTGAGGGAATGTGAGGTAAAACTTTACCTTAGCCATATGATGCATAGCCTTCATATTGCCTTCCAATTAG
>NW_024057716.1:25000-42500 GCF_016432855.1 Salvelinus namaycush | reverse complement strand
TGCCTGCCTGCCTGCCTGCCTGCCTGCCTGCGTGTGCGTGCATGCGTGCGTGTGTCCGTTTTGAAATGCTGTATATCTATGTGCGAGTGTGTTACTCTTTCCTCTGATAAAAGCCTACAGGTCTGTATGAAGGCTGTTTGATAAATCACACAGTCCCATTTTCCTCCTCCAGACAGTGGAGTTATGTTGGGTTCCTTTTGTTATTCTCCTGCTGAAATAGACCATTACATTACAGACCCCCTCTACTGCCTGCGACTCAGAAAGAGAGTACGGAGAGTGGTGTTGATGATTTAGCTCTCTCTCTCTCACCCTCCTTCCCTCTTTCCTTCCTTCACTTCCTCCCTCCCTTTGTCTGAAGACTAGCTCTTGCTTTGGGCCAGACAAGTTCTGATGAATGGAAAACAGCCTTGATGAAAGTCGACACGCCGAAGAGAAACAGCAGCAGCCATCCGTTCAGCTAGAAACACTCACACAGGTCAGCTGGTGTTCTGTTGCTCATTTGGAAGGAGGATGTCATTTAAATGATCCATTCAAATATAACGGAGCAAAGAGGACTGCCGGTGGCCAGTAATTGGGTATCTTTCTTCAAGCGACTGGAATGATAATAATCTATAATACGACTATGAACATTTCTGTTTGGAACAATTTAGAAGTCTGAATAAAACACTCACCCCATTGTCATTAAGCATGTTGATACACTATGGAACATCTGAGCTTGTCATTTGCTAGCAAGGTACTTTGCTTCAAGATACTTTGCTAGATCTGCACTCAAGACAAGCAAAACATGACAGCAATTGTTCACACAGATTTTTTTATACAGATTGGGATTTGCAATATTGTGTGTCTCCAACTATCATGTGCTATCAACATATTCGTTTAGTAGACTGCCTCAGTGGGTGTAGTGATGCAGGGCGTCGATCCTTCCTACCTGTAGGCTAACAGCATATGTTACAACATCATATACTCTACTACAGTACAACGACTCCCAGGGGGAGATGTAAATGTTTAATGGCAGTGAAATTGGCCTGTCATTTCTGAGTGCTAACGCCCTGGATTATTCATGAATACAGTAATAATGTTTCTCAGACTTCATCTTACTTTTTCTGTGCAAAGCATGCAGGCGTTTTACAGTGTGTCGTATAGGGGTTCAAGTTGAAATCATTACACTCTGGCACACACATTAACGGTACAGCAGTCACCAGATTAAGTGTCATACTGATTGTTGACACTTTTGTTCATGTCAAATGTCTCATCTTAATAATAATCCCCATTAATAGTTAATTTGATAATCATCGTCTGGGTTCTGAAAGATTAGATTAAGCATTACTAAATTCATTAATCTGAAGAACTGTTTTACTGTTAATGCTTACTACCTTGCAGCCATCTCTAAATCTCCCTCCACAGTCATAGCCCAAGGGTAGAGGCCAACCACTACACTCTCTCTCTCTTTCTCTCTTTCTCTCTTTCTCTCTTTCTCTCTCTTTCACACACACACACACACACACACACACACACACACACACACACACACACACACACACACACACACACACACACACACACACACACACACACACACACACACACACACACACACACACACACACATGCACATTCTGCTTATGCCAGTGTGTGTGTGTGTGTGTGTGTGTGTGTGTGTGTGTGTGTGTGTGTGTGTGTGTGTGTGTGTGTGTGTGTGTGTGTGTGTGTGTGTGTGTGTGTGTGTGTGTGTGTGTGTGTGTGTGTGAAAGAGAGAGAGACACGCACACCATCCTCCCTCCATCCACCTACCCTCCCTCCCTCCCTCCTTCCATCCACCCTCCTCCCTCCCTCCATCTATCCACCCTCCTCCCTCTATCCACCCCCTCCCTCCCTCAATCCATTCATCCATCCATCCACCCTCCCCCTCCCTCCCTCCATCCACCTTTCTCCCTCCATTCATCATCCACCCTCCTCCCTCCCTCCATCCACCTTTCTCCCTCCATCCATCCATTCATCCATACACCCTCCCTCCCTCCCTCCAACTACCCACCCTTCCTTCCTCCCTCCATCCATCCACACTCCTCCCTCCATCCATCCATCCACCCTCCTCCCTCCCTATATCCACCCTTCTCCCTCCCTCCCTCCCTCCCTCCCTCCAACCACCCAGCCACCCACCCACCCTTCATCCCTCCATCCACCCTCACTCCATCCCTCCATCCCTCCATCCCTCCATCCCTCCCTCCATCCAGCCATCCACCCTCCTCCCTCCCTCCCTCATCCAGCCATCCACCCTCCTCCCTCCCTTCATCCCTCCCTCCCTCCTTCCCTCCATCCAGCCATCCACCCTCCTCCCTCCCTCCCTCCCTCCCTCCATCCATCCATCCATCCACCCTTCTCCCTCCATCCATTCATCCATCCTCCTCCTCCCTCCTGGACTTCCTCCCTCCCTCCATCCTCTTCTCTCCCCCATACATCCATCTACCCTCCCTCCATCCATCCCTCCATCCACACTCCTCCCTGCCTCCATCCATCCACCTTCCTCCATACACACACCCACCCACCCACCCACCCACCCACCCTCCCACCCTCCCTCCCTCCCTCCCTCCCTCCCTCCCTCCCTCCCTCCCTCCCTCCCTCCCTCCCTCCCTCCCTCCCTCCCTCCCTCCCTCCATCCACCCTCTTCCCTCCATCCACCCTCCTCCCTTCATCCACCGTCCTCTGTCTGTACCACAGCTCTAATGACGTATTACTATGCAGCCACTCATTCTACACAAGCAATGAAATTTTCATTGATGACGTTATCAGTTCCAGAAATCTTGATGGATGTTCTTTCTAAGAGCACCACTTTCATTATAACAGGTGCTCTTTCCCCAAACATAGCTGTTTGAATAGACACTCTTTCTCTGAAATGCCTGTAACACATTTATATTTTGGCATTGCATAACGTCAACAGTTTATATATTCACCATAAAGTGCCTGCAAAACCTCCCGCATACCCAGCTTATTCAAAACATGAACTCATTTTTGGCTTTTGAATTCTTCCCCCCCTCAGCCACCCTCTCTCCCTCCCCCTTCTCGATCAATGCTTACCAACAAGGTTGCCAAGCACCAGTTGCTAAGTAACCGTCAGCACCTAGTGTTCTACTAACGGCTGTCACACTAATTCTATGTCAGAGCTAAAAATAGCAAGGCGTTTGATTTATCCCCCATCTGGATTGACAGAAATTGCCTGAACAGAAGGACTGTTGTGGTCTAAGAATAGATGGTATGGGTATCAATCCCCCAGAACTGGTGAATGGGGATGCTATAGCCCCCCAGCACTGGGGAATGGGGATGGCTATAACCCCCCAGCACTGGGGAATGGGGATGGCTATAACCCACCATCACCATGTAAAGGGTTGGCTATAACCCCCCAGCACTGGGGAATGGGGATGGCTATAACCCCCCAGCACTGGGGAATGGGGATGGCTATAACCCACCATCACCGGGTAAAGGGTTGGCTATAACCCCCCAGCACTGGGGAATGGGGATGGCTATAACCCCCCAGCACTGGGGAATGGGGATGGCTATAACCCCCCAGCACTGGGGAATGGGGATGGCTATAACCCCCCAGCACTGGGGAATGGGGATGGCTATAACCCCCGAGCACTGGGGAACGGGGATGGCTATAACCCCCCAGCACTGGGGAATGGGGATGGCTATAACCCCCCAGCACTGGGGAATGGGGATGGCTATAACCCCCCAGCACTGGGGAATGGGGATGGCTATAACCCCCCAGCACTGGGGAATGGGGATGGCTATAACCCCCCAGCACTGGGGAATGGGGATGGCTATAACCCCCCAGCACTGGGGAACGGGGATGGCTATAACCCCCCAGCACTGGGGAATGGGGATGGCTATAACCCCCCATCACTAGGTAAAGAGTTGGCTATAACCCCCCAGCACTGGGGAATGGGGATGGCTATAACCCCCCATCACTAGGTAAAGAGTTGGCTATAACCCCCCAGCACTGGGGAATGGGGATGAGGATGGGGATGGTTATAACCCACCAGCACTTGGTAATGGGGATGGGGATGGTTATAACCCACCAGCACTTGGTAATGGGGATGGGGATGGTTATAACCCACCAGCACTTGATAATGGGGATGGGGATGGGGATGGTTATAACCCACCAGCACTTGATAATGGGGATGGGGATGGGGATGGTTATAACCCACCAGCACTTGGTAATGGGGATGGGAATGGTTATAACCCACCAGCACTTGGTAATGGGGATGGGGATGGGGATGGCTTTAACCCACCAGCACTTGGTAATGGGGATGGGGATGGGGATGGTTATAACCCACCAGCACTTGGTAATGGGGATGGGGATGGGGATGGCTTTAACCCACCAGCACTTGGTAATGGGGATGGGGATGGGGATGGCTTTAACCCACCAGCACCTGGTAATGGGGATGGGGATGGCTTTAACCCACCAGCACTTGGTAATGGGGATGGGGATGGCTTTAACCCACCAGCACTTGGTAATGGGGATGGGGATGGGGATGGTAATTGGGATGGTAATAAAAATGGGGAAGGGGATGGGGATAGTAATGGGGATATAATGGGGATGGTAATGGTGATGGGGAAGGGAATGGGGATGGGGATAGTAATGGGGATGTAATGGAGATGGTAATGGGGATGGGGATGGGGAAGGTGATGGGGATAGTAATGGGGATGTAATGGAGATGGTAATGGAGATGGGGATGGGGAAGGTGATGGGGATAGTAATGGGGATGTAATGGAGATGGTAATGGAAATGGGGATGGGGATAGTAATGGAGATGGTAATGGGGATGGGGATGGGGGTAGTAATGGGGATGTAATGTAGATGGTAATGGGGATGGGGAAGGTGAAGGGGATGGGGATGGGGATGGGGAAGGGGATGGTAATGGGGATGGGGATGGGGAAGGGGAAGGGGATGGTAATGGGGATGGGGATGGGGATGGTGATGGGGAAGGGGAAGGGGAAGGGGATGGGGATGGGGATAGTAATGGAGATGGTAATGGGGATGGGGATGGGGGTAGTAATGGGGATGTAATGTAGATGGTAATGGGGATGGGGAAGGTGAAGGGGATGGGGATGGGGATGGGGAAGGGGATGGTAATGGGGATGGGGATGGGGAAGGGGAAGGGGAAGGGGATGGTAATGGGGATGGGGATGGTGATGGTGATGGGGATGGGGAAGGGGAAGGGGAAGGGGATGGGGATGGTGATGGGGATGGTGATGGGGATGGGGATGGGCATGGGGATGGGGATGGTGATGGGCATGGTGATGGGCATGGTGATGGGGATGGGGATGGGGATGGGCATGGTGATGGGGATGGGGATGGGGATGGGGATGGGCATGGTGATGGGGATGGGGATGGGGATGGGGATGGGCATGGTGATGGGGATGGGGATGGGGATGGGGATGGTGATGGGGATGGGGATGGGGATGGGGATGGTGATGGGGATGGGGATGGTGATGGGGATGGTGATGGGGATGGTGATGGGGATGGTGATGGGGATGGGGATGGGGATGGGGATGGTGATGGGGATGGTGATGGGGATGGGGATGGGGATGGGGATGGGGATGGTGATGGGGATGGGGAAGGGGAAGGGGATGGGGAAGGGTAATGGGGATGGTAATGGGGATGGTAATGGGGATGGGGAAGGGGATGGGGATGGTAATGGGGATGGGGATGGGGATGGGGATGGGGATGGGGAAGGTGATGGGGATAGTAATGGGGATGTAATGGAGATGGTAATGGGGATGTAATGGAGATGGGGATGGGGATGGGGAAGGTGATGGGGATAGTAATGGGGATGGGGAAGGTGAAGGGGAAGGTGATGGGGATAGTAATGGGGATGGGGAAGGTGAGGGGAAGGTGATGGGGATAGTAATGGGGATGGGGAAGGTGAAGGGGAAGGTGATGGGGATGTAATGGAGATGGGGAAGGGGATGGGGATGTAATGGAGATGGTAATGGGGATGGGGAAGGTGATGGGGAAGGTGATGGGGATAGTAATGGGGATGTAATGGAGATGGTAATGGGGATGGGGAAGGTGATGGGGATGGTAATAGGGATGGTAATGGGGATGTTATAACCCACTAGCTCCATGTATTGATGTACTTTTCTTGCCACCAAGGAGCACACTTTTGGACTATTATTTTGATTATGTATGTGTTTGTGTGTTTTTGTGCTTGTCTGCGTGTGTGCGTGTGCGTGTGCGTGTGCGTGTGTGTGTGTGTGCTTGAGTTCGTGTGCTTGTGTGCGTGTGCGTGTGCGTGTGATAATTATATTATTCACAATTATTGATAAAAAATAAACTACAGATTGCCAAGGCAGTTATTGAACATATTGATCTGTTCTTTCTAAAAGTTTGAGATTTCTTAATTACAGAGAGTTTATCTGCAGATGAGATGTAAACATTGATTCTGTGTGTGTGTGTTTTGTGTGTCCCTCTGCCTGTTGTCTTATTAAGATGTAATGGCCTTCATCCCAACGCTCCTTTCCCGTCCATCACTGTATTCATAATTTATATGATAGGCAAGGCCACAGACATAGCCCAACACCCCACATTACTGCACACAGCAATTACTCTCCACACACACACACACACACACACACACACACACACACACACACACACACACACACACACACACACACACACACACACACACACACACACACACACACACACACACACACACACAGTGTTGTGCAGTGGTATGACTCAACCTTTACTTGTTTAGTTCTAGTATGTTGTGAATCTGTTGTAAAGTGAGCATACCTTCAGAAAACAATAAACACACAAGCAGGACAGCATCTGAATACTGAAACACCAGCGGAGGCTCAACCATCACAAGACAACATCTGAATACTGAAACACCAGCGGAGGCTCAACCATCACAAGACAACATCTGAATACTGAAACACCAGCGGAGGCTCAGCCATCACAGGACAACATCTGAATACTGAAACACCAGCGGAGGCTCAACCATCACAGGACAACATCTGAATACTGAAACACCAGCGGAGGCTCAGCCATCACAGGACAGCATCTGAATACTGAAACACCAGCGGAGGCTCAACCATCACAGGACAACATCTGAATACTAAAACACCAGCGGAGGCTCAACCATCACAGGACAGCATCTGAATACTGAAACACCAGCGGAGGCTCATCCATCACAGGACAACATCTGAATACTGAAACACCAGCGGAGGCTCAACCATCACAGGACAACATCTGAATACTGAAACACCAGCGGAGGCTCAGCCATCACAGGACAACATCTGAATACTGAAACACCAGCGGAGGCTCAACCATCACAGGACAGATGCCCAGCCATAGAACATTATGTATTGATACTTACTAGGATTTCACTGACACTCTCACTGGCTCTCTCTCTTAGCACAGACTGGAGAGCTATTGCACATTGAAGAGAGAAGTAGGGTATCAATTCACCCACAACTTCCACAAACCACTAAATTGGCTACTCACACACGTTTCTCACTTTCATTTTGAACTCCTCTCCTCTCTATTCAATGGCTACCATCTCCTCTCTATTCAACAGCTACCCTCTCCTCTCTATTCAACAGCTACCCTCTCCTCTCTATTCAACAGCTACCCTCTCCTCTCTATTCAACAGCTACCCATGGAGGGTTAGTGTAAAAGGTTGAGGCCTTAAACATTCAGCCTTTGAAGAACCATTGACAAGCCCTTCAAATGGATTTATGTATAATTTCAAACAGATAAATGGCCCATGTGTGCCTTTCTTCTCTAGCTGCTGTAATATCTTCCCCAGACTGTGAGTCTATACTGTAGTCAGCTTGGCCCCATGTCTGACGGAGAGGTAGGACATGGCTCCTGAATCACTACGAGCCAGCCTATAACACTGTTAATGTGTTTGTGGGGCTGGAATCCTCCTGACTGGCAGTACCTCTGAAATGAGAGGGACATAGCTAGTACAGATGTAGGATCTTAATTTGAGCCAGTTTGCTACAGCAGGAAAATAATGCTACAGCAGCAGGAAATGTGAGTTATTATGGGGATTATAATTCATGTAAAAAAAAAAATGTAGGGGGTTATACTTTTTTTTTGTTAGAGCAAAATTTGTAAGTGGAAATTACACTTTTCCTGCTGTGCAGGAACATTCTCAGCAACAAAAGAGTGATCAAATGAAGATCCTACATCTGTAGTCATAGAGATACATTTATGTCATTCTATGATAGCAGTCCCATGCAAGTCTGATGGTGGTGGAAGAATGTATATTCAGTAGGTATATGGAAATGAAATGACAGAGCACTCAGAACCACTTACCTGCTGTAGGCTAACCTACAGATGGCTGTCTCTTTGTAATAATGCTTCTCTCAACCCATAAAGCATAACACCACAGAGCCATTAAAGATCATCTAGGTCAGCGGGGTCGAACATACGGCCCTTGAGCCCACTCTATCCGGCCTGCAGGTGGTTTGAGTGAAAAATATTCATTAAAAAAAATTACAATAATCTTAATCGACATTGAAATGACTTAAACCAAATGTAAACTGTGTTGAAATGATGGACCTACATTTAAAGTCTTTTCACTCTTTCCATCTTTCTAATACTCATCGAAACGAAAGGTAGACAGTCAGAGAGGATAGAAAATTACAAAAACGATGGAGAGAGAGAACATTTTTTTTGCACATTCTGAAAGCGAGAACATTTTATACATTTTAAGTGTCGCTCTCCGGACCTCGGTGACCACCGTTAAATTACTGCATTATAATGCTGATGATATGGCATTTGTAGTTTTACTCTGAGAGGAAGACAGATGTTCTTACTGAGCAAATGAGAGGAAATTGAATTAAATTGATCACAGGTGTCTGAAGTCTCATCAGCAGCTGAATCTGGAAGGGCCTTAAAATAGAAGAGACAGGCTCTATTACAACCCTAATCAGTGCTGTCAAGAATGTGGAGCAGCAACGCTGAAACACACTAACAGGGTCCGCTGCTGTCTATAATTCTGTTGTGATTTGACTCATTTCCAACTGTGACTCGATTGACTCCTTTCCACTCCGATCCCTCCTCCCCACTCCTCCACCCTCATCCCGTCTCCTCTACCCCCATCCCGTCTCCTCTACCCTCATCCCGTCTCCTCTACCCTCATCCCCACTCCTCTACCCTCATCCCGTCTCCTCTACCCTCATCCCGTCTCCTCTACCCTCATCCCCACTCCTCTACCCTCATCCCTTCTCCTCTACCTTCATCCCCACTCCTCTACCCTCATCCCTTCTCCTCTACCCTCATCCCGTCTCCTCTACCTTCATCACCTCGCCTCCCCTCTCATCTACCCTCATCCCCTCTCCTCTACCCTCATCCCGTCTCCTCTACCCTCATCCCCTCTCCTCTACCACCATCCCTTCTCCTCTACCCTCATCCCCACTCCTCTACCCTCATCCCCACTCCTCTACCCTCATCCCTTCTCCTCTACCCTCATCACCCTCTCTTCGACCCTCATCCCCTCTCCTCTACCCTCATCCCCTCTCCTCTACCCTCATCCCCTCTCCTCTACCTTCATCACCTCGCCTCCCCTCTCCTCTACCCTCATCCCCTCTCCTCTACCACCATCCCCTCTCCTCTACCCTCATCCCTTCTCCTCTACCCTCATCCCGTCTGCTCTACCCGCATCCCCTCTCCTCTACCTTCATCCCCACTCCTCTACCTTCATCCCCTCTCCTCTACCCTCATCCCCTCTCCTCTCCTCTACCCTCATCCCCTCTCCTCTACCCTCATCCCCTCTCCTCTACCCTCATCCCATCTCCTCTACCCTTCATCCCCTCTCCTCTAACCTCATCCCTTCTCCTCTACCCTCATCCCCTCTCCTTTGCCTCATCCCCTTTCCTCTACCCTCATCCCCTCTCCTCTACCCTCGTCCCCTCTCCTCTACCCTCATCCCATTTCCTCTACCCTCATCCCCTTTCCTCTACCCCATCCTGTCTCCTCTACCCTCATCCCCTCTACTCTACCCTTCATCCCCTCTCCTCTACCCTTATCCCCTCTCCTCTAACCTCATCCCCTCACCTCTATCCTCATCCTCTCTCCTATACCCTCATCCCTTCACCTCTCCCTCTCTTCTCCTTTCCTGTTCTCCTCTCCCCTCCCCTGCGTTCGTCTCCTCTCCCCTCCTCTTTGTCCCATCCCCTCTCTTCTCCTCACCTCTCCTTTCTTCCCCTCTCTTGGGGAGATTCTCATTTGGGAAAAGGATCGTCCTCCTTCCTCTCTTCTCTGTCCTCTCTCCTCCGTGACTGGAAACCTATAAGTGGTCGAGGAATGTGTCAATTCGTTGGTAGGCGGATGAAAGAGTGTCCTCCCCTCCTCAATAGGCCAGGCAGGTCACCCGTGATACAAGTCAGCATTCGATGTTCATCCATGGCTGAGGACGTTGGGAAACCAGCCACTAGGGGCAAAAGTAAGCACTGTTACCTTCTAGTAGGATATGGTTTGCTAAGGCATTGTGGATGGGGATGTCAGATAAAGTAGGTGTAAGCACCTGACTCCAAAGGATGCATGTTCCAATACAGTGATAGAAAGTATTTTTTTATTTTTTTTATTTGGATTTAATGCCTAAACTTAACCTCGGAACAATACAGAGAAGTAACCAAACACACAAACAATTTTGAAATGTTATCTTTGAGAAACATGGATGAACATCTAATTCTGACATGAGACTGTGAGAGCTTGTTGCGACAGCCACCTTCATTCAAGGATACAACATGTGTATCCTACCTCGAAAGAGTTTTGAAATCTGCCAGACACCCTTTGAAGCAGTTTTTGTTTTGACAGATGAGAAAAACACACACAAGTTTAAAAACAATATTCTACTTAATGTTTTAACTATAACATGTCTTGCACAACTAACTTCATTTGTTTTGATCACTTTCCACATTTATTTTGGGATCCACCACTCTAAAGGTCATTTATTTTGGGATCTACCCCTCTAAAGGTCATTTATTTTGGGATCTACCCCTCTAAAGGTCATTTATTTTGGGATCTACCCCTCCAAAGGTCATTTATTTTGGGCTCCACCCCTCTAAGGTCATTTATTTTGGGATCTACCCCTCTAAAGGTAATTTATTTTGGGATCTACCCCTCTAAAGGTCATTTATTTTGGGATCTACCCCTCTTAAGGTAATTTATTTTGGGATCTACCCCTCCAAAGGTAATTTATTTTGGGATCCACCCCTCCAAAGGTCATTTATTTTGGGATCCACCCCTCTAAAGGTAATTTATTTTGGGATCCACCCCTCCAAAGGTCATTTTTTGGGGGATCCACCCCTCTAAAGGTAATTTGCCTAATGACATGCGTGGTGAAGGAACATCTCATTTCAAGCAAGCACATTTCCATCCATGGTCAGTCTCCTCGCCGACTCACCTCGACTAACTTTGACCTTTTTCAAAAGGAGGCGAAAGAGGACGGAGGAGAGAGGACGCAGGAGGTGAGAGAGGACAGAGGAGAGAGGACGGGTGAGAGAGGACAGAGGAGAGAGGACGGAGGAGAGAGGACGCAGGAGGTGAGCAAATCTAATTGTTAAAAGGCCTTGATCTCCTCTCCTCCGGTCACCAAACGGCTGTGAAGAACTTCCTGTATCTGTTGCCCTGACAACCAACCGCTGCTTCTTGGACCCCTGTTGGTGCAGACAATTACTGCAGCGATGTTTGGAGCGTGTTCAGTTTGGAACGCTCTGTAGCTTGATGTAATGGTGGTAGCATGCTGAGCTTCACTTGTTCTGGCTGTCAAACACTGTGAGCATGACTTAACGAGCCCTCAACAGGTGGGGGGGGGGAAGAGAGGGGAAATGGGAGAGGAGTGTGGGAAAGAGAGGGGGAATGGGAGAGGAGTGTGGGAAAGAGAGGGGAAATGGGAGAGGAGTGTGGGAAAGAGAGGGGGAATGGGAGAGGAGTGTGGGAAAGAGAAGGGGAATGGGAGAGGAGTGTGGGAAAGAGAGGGGGAATGGGAGAGGAGTGTGGGAAAGAGAGGGGGAATGGGAGAGGAGTGTGGGAAAGAGAGGGGGAATGGGAGAGGAGTGTGGGAAAGAGAGGGGGAATGGGAGAGGAGTGTGGGAAAGAGAGGGGGAATGGGAGAGGAGTGTGGGAAAGAGAGGGGAATGGGAGAGGAGTGTGGGAAAGAGAGGGGGAATGGGAGAGGGGTGTGGGAAAGAGAGGGGAATGATAGAGGAGTGTAGGAAAGAGAGGGGGAATGGGAGAGGAGTGTGGGAAAGAGAGGGGGAATGGGAGAGGGGTGTGGGAAAGAGAGGGGAATGATAGAGGAGTGTAGGAAAGAGAGGGGGAATGGGAGAGGAGTGTGGGAAAGAGAGGGGGAATGGGAGAGGAGTGTGGGAAAGAGAGGGGGAATGAGAAAAGACATGAAAGAACAGAAGGAAGAGAGATGAAAATAAAAATAAATACAACTTAGTCGACCTGCTCATTCTTCTCTGTAATGACACCTTGATAGGACTGTGAGAGAAGCCATAGAACATACAAGTACTGGACATCAAGGGAAATGTTCCCAAGCAAATAAAGGAAGTCTACCCCCTGCTTCATGCTCCCAGAGTGTGTTGGGAACATCAGTATACTCCCATTCTTCCTAGTTAACCTTGATGCTCAGGGTGGGTGAGGTTGTTACGGATCCCCTGATCAGTCCAGATGGCTCTGATTGCTTTTATTTGACTAAATCTGAATGAGTTTACCTTCCAGCCTGGTCACCACTTTCCTAGGTTCCTCCTGTTATGATTTCCCCTGAGCTCTGCCTCTATTTGAACCCTGTGTGTGTGTGTGTGTGTGTGTGTGTGTGTGTGTGTGTGTGTGTGTGTGTGTGTGTGTGTGTGTGTGTGTGTGTGTGTGTGTGTGTGGTGTGTGGTGTGTGTGTGTGTGTGTGTTTAACTTCTCTGGGATATGTGGGACGCTAACGTCCCACTTGGCCAAAAGCCAGTAAAAATGCAGAGCGACAAATTCAAATAAATTACTATAAAAATCTAACTTTCATTAAATCACACATGAAGATACCAAATTAAAGCTACACTGGTTGTGAATCCAGCCAACATGTCAGAATTCAAATAGGCTTTTTGGCAAAAGCAAACGATGCTATTATCTGAGTTAGCAAGATAGTAAACAAAGAGAGATAAGCATATTTCAACCCTGCAGGCGCGACACAAAACGCAGAAATAAAAATATAATTCATGCCTTACCTTTGACGAGCCTCTGTTGTTGGCACTCCAATATGTCCCATAAACATCACAAATGGTCCTTTTGTTCGATTAATTCCGTCGATATATATCCAAAATGTCCATTTATTTCGCGCGTTTGATCCAGAAAAACACTGGTTCCAACTTGTGAAACTTGACTACAAAATATCTCAAAAGTTACCTGTAAACTTTGCCAAAACATTTCAAACTACTTTTGTAATACAACTTTTATTTTTTTACGTAAATAATCGATAAAATTGAAGACGGGATGATCTGTGTTCAATACAGGATTAAAACAAACTGTAGCTAGCCTTCTGGTCATGCGCCTCTAACAAACAGGATACAACAAGTGACCCTGATTCAAAATGGCCGTACTTCTTCATTACACAAAGGAAAAACCCTCAACCAATTTCTAAAGACTGTTGACATCCAGTGGAAGCGGTAGGAACTGCAAGAAGGTCAATTAGAAATCTGTATTCCCAATGAAAATCCATTGAAAAGAGTGCCCTCAAAAAAAAAAAAAATCTGAATGGTTTGTCCTCGGGGTTTTGCCTGCTAAATAAGTTATGTTATACTCACAGACATGATTCAAACAGTTTTAGAAACTTCAGAGTGTTTGCTATCCAAATCTACTAACAATATGCATATCTTATCTTCTGGGGATGAGTAGCTGGCAGTTGAATTTGGGTATGCTTATCATCCAAACGTGAAAATGCTGCCCCCTATCCTAGAGAAGTTAATGATGTTTGTCCATCATGAGACTCTGTAGACGTGAAAGCCTATTTCACTTCCTCAAAGTCTCCAGAATTAATCTAAGATAACTCAAGAAATCTGCCATTTTTGCCGAGGATGTTTTAGTTGCAAACTTGTGTACCTAACTTAGGTGTTAGTTAGTATTTCTCAAGTAAAAAAAATGGAGACTTGTCTTATGTAAACAAAGGCTAGGCAGGTCTGTCTCGCTGTCTATGCTATTGGATAGACAGTAATCACCGCAGCTGTTCATCTCAAGTTAGTGGGCAAATGTACATCTTCAAATCAAAACCCAACCTTCATTTATCCGTTGTGACACACGGATGTTCCAAACTTTGTTTTAGATGAGACCCAAATGATCCTATTTACACTTTGTAGTCAAGTTTGACACTGAAATAACTGTTTCTGACTCATATCAATACCACATAGGCCATTTTCAAAGGGATTTGTTGCTTTTTAAAGGCAGTTGGTCTTCAACCCCTGTCCGCTCAGTTGAACCAGCAGAGCAATGTTTCCTGCACACAGAAATCGGCTCCATATTTCACTGAGGATGACAAACGAGCCGGGCCTGAACACTATACATGATTTAGTATTTACACAACAAGATTTATGACCTGAGGTGGCTCTGAGATGCCAGCCATGAAGAGGTATACT
Organism: Salvelinus namaycush; assembly: GCF_016432855.1. Lineage (NCBI taxonomy): Eukaryota > Metazoa > Chordata > Actinopteri > Salmoniformes > Salmonidae > Salvelinus > Salvelinus namaycush. Next base: position 27,861 of record NW_024057716.1, on the reverse strand, counting down.
ACAGCTACAGTATCTTATCACAGGTAGTGGAGGGAACATGGTTATTGTGATGGGATAGACACTAGAACTACACAATGCTTTAAAGTACTGTAAAAACATACTACCACCAAGTGGACTCCCCTCACATAGAGAGATGCACACACACACACACACACACACACACACACACACACACACACACACACACACACACACACACACACACACACACACACACACACACACACACACACACACACACACACACACACACACACACACACACACACACACACACACACACACACAGGGATGCAGAGCATCTCACCAGAAAGCAGAACATAAGGAGAGCTGGAAGGAGAGACTTATTCCCAGGGCTGGTAAGGTAACCGTATTACCGCCACACCGGCAGTCACCAGTCATGAAGGCAGTCAAATTCCATGTGACCGTTTAGTCACAGTAATTAGGCTTCTCCAAGCTCTGACGCTGCTCATGGTCATTAGTAGCCTACTAAACTGCCTGTTACTCAGCACTCTATTGTCGCTCTAATCACTCTGACATCAATACAAATGTCATCAAAAATCGAATCAAACACTTCATGAGAGCCCATGAGCTCATATTGCGCGACATTTCTATAGGCTAACAGCCTCTATTAAAATAAATGAGGATCCCATCAGATTTCTATAGGCTAGTAGGCCAACTATATTTATTTCTCAACTTTCCTAATATTAAGCACATTGCTTCTCTTTACAAAAGGAGTAAAGCCTACCTGGCTGGCATGAAAAAATAAACCACAGGAATTACAGCAACACAAAGGGGTTGCATTAACAGGTGCTTGTCAAATTGTGAATGAGAGACTGATGAAGTGTGTGCAGCCTGCACAAAAAAACTAAGCAGAGCTCATGCCTTACATGCAACTTTTTTGAAATCATCATTAGAGTCTCATCATGCAGACTTAGAATGCATTAAAAATGGAAACATATAGTCCAACATTTGTATCACAACTAAAGTGACATAAATTACTCTAAATAAAGCATATAGGAGTACCTGTTTCTTTGTTAAGAGCTCAACACAGAACACATGTGCTCACTCCCTCAAATCGTTTGGAGAAAAAATCCTTTCTATTTTATTCAGCTTTGTTCAATTGCTTTCTTCATAATATAAAATAATACAATATAATGCCACGGAATTCTTAGAAAATCTTGTCTGCTAAATGAACTAGTGCAGCCCACAGACATATGGAACAGCCAGATCAGGACCTAACATAAGGACAACTCAGAGTATGCTATTCTGTTCTTCTGAAACAGACTACATTTTCTTCATATCATAAATAAAAAATAAATAATGGATTTATTGTGAAGGTGTAGGCTATATTTTATTACTAGGCTTGTAGGCTATGTGTAGAAGCCAGGAGATGCTGAATGTGTTTATGTTGATTAACGGTCAATTACCGTGAGACTTGCAGTTATGCCTTACAATCACCGGCTAACACAATTGTGACCGCCACAGCTGTACTTATTCCCGCTGTGTCAATCTGTAGTCTTCCCTTTTCTATATGTGCTCTTTAGCTCTCCAAAATGTCCCTCTCTCCATCCCCCCATTCTCTCTCTTTCACCTCTCCTACCCTCCTCTCCCCTCGCTCTATCTCTGGGCACATCTGCTGCAATCTACGGGCATCAGTTCAGAGTCAAACCCAGTGAAAATGTACTCATTATACAAGCCCTGTACTAGATTTTACATTTATCAAGTCTCATTGAATATTTCTCAAAGACTGTCTGAAACGTTAGCCAGATAACTTCTTTAAATCTCCCAGACATCACCACCTCTGCCCCCAGTAACAGTGCAGATCAATCATATTCATTCACAGCCCTCTGCAGTCTGTCGTTCAGAATGAGACTGCATGTTAAAAGCTGCTACTAATTGCAATGACATCGCTTCTGGTCATTCGCTGATCATATTTGCATATCTCTCATTGGAATCAGGGAAGAGACCGATGTCTTTATTAAGTACAGCCTGCCTCTTTGATCTGGGTGAATCTACTATTCCTGATATGAAACTTTCAGCAATCCTTCTGTTTGCCCCAAAGAGGTATTGATGGGGATGCAATGCGTGTGTAGGTAGGTATGTGCATGTGTGTGTGTGTGTGTGTGTGTGTGTGTGTGTGTGTGTGTGTGTGTGTGTGTGTGTGTGTGTGTGTGTGTGTGTGTGTGTGTGTGTGTGTGTGTGTGTGTGTGTGTGTGTGTGTGTGTGTGTGTGTGTGTGTGTGTCTACGTGCATGTGCACGTGCGTGCATGTGTGTAATTAATGCACATTGTGTGTTGTGAGATACAGTCTGCCTCCAGTGACAGCTCAACTGATGCAACAGCAAACGGCAGCGAGAAACAGCAAACAACACTACTGGACCACTCAAACAACACTACTGGACTACTCAAACAACACTACTGGACCACTCAAACAACACTACTGGACTACTCAAACAACGCTACTGGACTACTCAAACAACACTACTGGACTACTCAAACAACACTACTGGACCACTCAAACAACACTACTGGACCACTCAAACAACACTACTGGACTACTCAAACAACACTACTGGACTACTCAAACAACACTACTGGACCACTCAAACAACACTACTGGACTACTCAAACAACACTACTGGACCACTCAAACAACACTACTGGACTACTCAAACAACACTACTGGACTACTCAAACAACACTACTGGACTACTCAAACAACACTACTGGACTACTCAAACAACACTACTGGACTCCTCAAACAACACTACTGGACTACTCAAACAACACTACTGGACTACTCAAACAACACTACTGGACTACTCAAACAACACTACTGGACTACTCAAACAACACTAC
>NW_024057716.1:0-22500 GCF_016432855.1 Salvelinus namaycush | reverse complement strand
TCCAGTCAATAATTTATGTGTCCTCTTACACCTTGGCTTTTCTGGCAGAGAGCAGAGCAGTGTCAACATTAATAAGTTAAGAGACACAGTCTTAGATGTAACACACACACACACACACACACACACACACACACACACACACACACACACACACACACACACACACACACACACACACACACACTGAGCACGAACCGATGCTGGCACTAAGACTACACTCAACAAGATGTATAAGCAAACAAGAAAATGTTCATCCAGAGACGGCGCTCATAGTAGCCAGTGACATTTATGCAGGTAAACTGAAATATATTTGAAATCTTTTCTACCATCATGTCACCTGTGCAACTAGAGGAGAAAACTCTCTACATCATCTTTACTCCACACACAAACACATACCAAGCTCTCCCTCAGCCTCCATTTGGCTAATCTGATTATGAATCTATCCTCCTGATCCCTGCTTACAAGCAAAAACTCAAACAGGAAGTACCAGTGATGTGCCCAATACAAAAGTGGTCCGATGAAGCGGACTATAGGACTGTTTTGCTAACACAGACTGGTATGTTCCGGGATTCATCCAATGGCATTGAGGAGTTTACTATATCAGTCACCGGCCTTATTATTAAGTACATAAACAGTTTCATCCCCACAGTGACAGTACGTACATATCCAAACCAGATGCCATGGATTACAGGCAACATTCGCAATGAAATAAAAAGCTAGAGCTGATGCTTTCAAGGAGCAGGACACTAATTCGGACACATATAAGAAACCCCGCTACAGGTAAAGCGTCAATCCAGGACAAATCCTACTAAACTGGCTCTGACCCTCATTGGATGTGGCAGGGCTTGCAAACTATCATGGATTACAAAGGGAAGCCCAGTTGCGGGCTTACCAGAAGAGCTAAATGCATTCTATTGTCACGTTCTGACCCTAGTTCTTTTGTTATTTCATGTTGTGGGGGTGCTTTGCTGCAGGAGGGACTGGTGCACTTCACAAAATAGATGGCATCATGAGGTAAGGAAATGATGTGGATAAATTGAAGCAACATCTCAAGACATCAATCAGGAAGTTAAAGCTTGGTCACAAATTGGTCTTCCAAATGGACAATGACCCCAAGCATTCTTCCAAAGTTGTGGCAAAATGGCTTAAGGACAACATGGTCAATCACAAAGCCCTGACCTCAATCCTATAGAAAATTTGTGGGCAGAACTGAAAAAGCATGTGCGAGCAAGGAGGCCAACAAACCTGACTCAGTTACACCAGCTCTGTCAGGAGGAATGGGCCAAAATTCACCCAACTTATTGTGGGAAGCTTGTGGAAGGCTACCCGAAATGTTTGACCCAAGTTAAACAATTTAAAGGCAATGCACCCAAATACTAATTGAGTGTATGTAAACTTCTGACCCACTGGGAATGTGATGAAAGAAATAAAAGCTGAAATAAATAATTCTCTCTACCGTTATTCTGACATTTCACATTCTTAAAATAAAGTGGTGATCCTAACTGACCTAATACAAGGAATTTCACTAGGATTAAATGTCAGGAATTGTGAAAAACTGAGTTTAAATGTATTTGGCTAAGGATATGTAAACTTCCGACTTCAACTGTATCTACCTCAATTACCTCGTTCCCTGCATATCGACTCATTACAGGTACCCCTTGTATATAGCCAAGTTATCATTACTCATTGTGTATTTATTATAAAATTATTTTCTATTATTTCTCTATTTCCTCTCTGCGTTGTTGGAAAGGACCCGTAAGTAAGCATTTCACTGTCATTGTTTACGCAGCATGTGACGAATAAAATTACATTTGATTCATTTGATTAGTTCTTCCCAGCTGGGACAGGACATTGACATCATTCACAATCGTGTGTGTGTGTGTGTGTGTGTGTGTGTGCATGTGTAAAAATGCTACAAAACAGAATGGATGTATTTAGTCTAGGCTGCTCCCGTCTTGGCTTTGTTGTGATAACAGCTCAGTCATTCTATACATCTCAATAAGACCCCAGTCATATAGATTGATTAATCCCACTGGAGAGGAGCACACACACACACACACACACGCACACAGAAGAGCAGCAAATAAGACTGAGTTGTGTGTTCAGGGACAGAATGCAAAGGTCCTGCTGGTCTAAAAGTCAACGGAATGTGTGCCAGTAGGAGGAATGGCCCCCTACACTACATCACAGCCCAAACATTCCTGTGATATGTCTATTACAGACAACACTGATGGCTCCCTACACTACATCACAGCCTAAACATTCCTGTGATATGTCTATTACAGACAACACTGATGGCTCCCTACACTACATCACAGCCCAAACAGTCCTGTGATATGTCTATTATAGACAACACTGATGGCTCCCTACACTACATCACAGCCCAAACAGTCCTGTGATATGTCTACTATAGACAACACTGATGGCCCCCTACACTACATCACAGCCCAAACATTCCTGTGATATGTCTATTATAGACAACACTGATGGCCCCCTACACTACATCACAGCCCAAACATTCCTGTGATATGTCTATTACAGACAACACTGATGGCTCCCTACACTACATCACAGCCCAAACATTCCTGTGATAGGTCTATTACAGACAAAACTGATGGCTCCTGTAACGGTCGTCTTGTGGTGAATGAGCGGACCAAGGCGCAGCGGGGGATGATGACATACTGATTTATTTAAATAAAGACGAAACACGAAGAACACTTGAATTGATTACAAAATAACAAATAAACGACGTAGACTGACCTAAAACATGAGAACTTACAAATACACGAAGAACGCACGAACAGGTACAGACTACAAACAAATGCTACAGTCCCGTGTGGTATGAACATACATACAGACACGGAAGACAATCACCCACAAACAAACAGTGAGAACAGCCTACCTTAATATGGTTCTCAATCAGAGGAAACGTCAAACACCTGCCTCTAATTGAGAACCATATCAGGCAACACATTAAACCCAACATAGAAACACAATACATAGAATGCCCACCCCAACTCACGCCCTGACCAACTAAACACATACAAAAACAAGAGAAAACAGGTCAGGAACGTAACATAACCCCCCCCTCAAGGTGCGAACTCCGGGCGCACCACCAAAAGTCTAGGGGAGGGTCTGGGTGGGCATCTGTCCACGGTGGCGGCTCAGGCTCTGGGCGTGGTCCCCATCCCACCATAGTCAATCCCCGCTTTTGTAGCCTCCTCCCAATGACCACCCTCCAAATTAACCCCACTGGACTAAGGGGCAGCACCGGACTAAGGGACGGCAGCTCCGGACTGAGGGACGGCAGCTCCGGACTGAGGGACGGCAGCTCCGGACTGAGGGACGGCAGCTCCGGACTGAGGGACGGCAGCTCCGGACTGAGGGACGGCAGCTCCGGACTGAGGGACGGCTCTGGCTGGTCATGGCTGGCTGACGGCTCTGGCTGGTCATGGCTGGCTGACGGCTCTGGCTGGTCATGGCTGGCTGACGGCTCTGGCTGGTCATGGCTGGCTGACGGCTCTGGCTGGTCATGGCTGGCTGACGGCTCTGGCTGGTCATGGCTGGCTGACGGCTCTGGCTGGTCATGGCTGGCTGACGGCTCTGGCTGGTCATGGCTGGCTGGCGGCTCTGGCTGCTCATGGCTGGCTGGCGGCTCTGGCTGCTCATGGCTGGCTGGCGGCTCTGGCTGCTCATGGCTGGCTGGCGGCTCTGGCTGCTCCTATCTGACGGAAGGCTCTGGCTGCTCCTGTCTGACGGAAGGCTCTGGCTGCTCCTGTCTGACGGAAGGCTCTGGCTGCTCCTGTCAGACGGAAGGCTCTGGCTGCTCCTGTCAGACGGAAGGCTCTGGCTGCTCCTGTCTGACGGAAGGCTCTGGCTGCTCCTGTCTGGCGGAAGGCTCTAGCGGCTCCTGTCTGGCAGACGGCTCTGAAGGCTCAGTGCAGACGGGCGGCTTTGAAGGCTCAGGGCAGACGGGCGGCTTTGAAGGCTCAGGGCAGACGGGCGGCTTTGAAGGCTCAGGGCAGACGGGCGGCTATGAAGGCTCAGGACAGACGGGCGGCTTTGAAGGCTCAGGACAGACGGGCGGCTTTGAAGGCTCAGGACAGACGGGCGGCTTTGAAGGCTCAGGACAGACGGGCAGTTCAGGCGGCGCTTGGCAGACGGACAGCTCAGACGGCGTTGGGCAGACGGGCAGTTCAGGCGCCGCTGGGCAGACGGCAGACTCTGGCCGGCTGAGGCGCACTGTAGTTCTGGTGCGTGGTGCCGGAACAGGTGGTACCGGGCTGGGGACAAGCATCTCAGGGCTAGTGCGGGGAGCAGCAACAGGATGCACAGGACTCTGGAGACGCACAGGAGGCTTGGTGCGTGGTGTAGGCACTGGTGGTAATAGGCTGGAGACACGCACCACAGGGCTAGTGCGTGGAGGAGGAACAGGGCTCTGGAGACGCACAGGAAGCCTGGTGCGTGGTGTAGGCACTGGTGGTACTGGGCTGGGGAGGTGGCGCCGGAAATACCGGACCGTGCAGGCGTACTGGCTCCCTTGAGCACTGAGCCTGCCCAACCTTACCTGGTTGTATGCTCCCCGTAGCCCGACCAGTGCGGGGAGGTGGAATAACCCGCACTGGGCTGTGTATGCGAACCGGGGACACCATGCGTAAGGCTGGTGCCATGTATGCCGGCCCGAGGAGACACACTGGAGACCAGACGCGTTGAGCCGGCTTCATGGCACCTGGCTCAATGCCCAATCTAGCCCTGCCAGTGCGGGGAGGTGGAATAACCCGCACCGGGCTATGCACACGTACAGGAGACACCATGCGCTCTACTGCGTAACACGGTGTCTGCCCGTACTCTCGCTCTCCACGGTAAGCTCGGGGAGTTGGCGCAGGTCTCCTACCTGACTTCGCCACACTCCCTTGTAGCCCCCCCCCAAGAAATGTTTGGGCTTGACTCACAGGCTTCCGTGCTAGTCGAGTACCCTCATAACGCCGGTTCCTCTCTCCGGTTGCCTCTGCTCTCCTAATCGCCTCCAGCTGTTCCCATGGGAGGCGATCCTTTCCAGCCAGGATCTCCTCCCATGTGTAGCAACCCTTGCCGTCCAAAACATCCTCCCATGTCCATTCCTCCTTCGTGCGCTGTTGCTTTCTCCCGTTACACCGCTGCTTGATCCTTTGTTGGTGGGTGATTCTGTAACGGTCGTCTTGTGGTGAATGAGCGGACCAAGGCGCAGCGGGTGATGATGACATACTGATTTATTTAAATAAAGACGAAACACGAAGAACACTTGAATTGATTACAAAATAACAAATAAACGACGTAGACTGACCTAAAACATGAGAACTTACAAATACACGAAGAACGCACGAACAGGTACAGACTACAAACAAACGCTACAGTCCCGTGTGGTATGAACATACATACAGACACGGAAGACAATCACCCACAAACAAACAGTGAGAACAGCCTACCTTAATATGGTTCTCAATCAGAGGAAACGTCAAACACCTGCCTCTAATTGAGAACCATATCAGGCAACACATTAAACCCAACATAGAAACACAATACATAGAATGCCCACCCCAACTCACGCCCTGACCAACTAAACACATACAAAAACAAGAGAAAACAGGTCAGGAACGTGACAGCTCCCTACACTACATCACAGCCCAAACATTCCTGTGATATATCTATTATAGACAACACTGATGGCTCCCTACACTACATCACAGCCCAAACATTCCTGTGATATGTCTATTACAGACAACACCGATGGCTCCCTACACTACATCACAGCCCAAACATTCCTGTGATATGTCTATTACAGACAACACTGATGGCTCCCTACACTACATCACAGCCTAAACATTCCTGTGATATGTCTATTACAGACAACACTGATGGCTCCCTACACTACATCACAGCCCAAACATTCCTGTGATATGTCTATTACAGACAACACTGATGGCCCCCTACACTACATCACAGCCCAAACATTCCTGTGATATGTCTATTACAGACAACACTGATGGCTCCCTACACTACATCACAGCCCAAACATTCCTGTGATATGTCTATTATAGACAACACTGATGGCCCCCTACACTATATCACAGCCCAAACATTCCTGTGATATGTCTATTATAGACAACACTGATGGCCCCCTACATTACATCACAGCCCTAACATTCCTGTGATATGTCTATTACAGACAACACTGATGGCTCCCTACACTACATCACAGCCCAAACATTCCTGTGATATGTCTATTACAGACAACACTGATGGCTCCCTACACTACATCACAGCCCAAACATTCCTGTGATATGTCTATTACAGACAACACTGATGGCTCCCTACACTACATCACAGCCCAAACATTCCTGTGATATGTCTATTATTGTTTCTTTGAGAAGTGATTAGATTTTTATGAATCTGTGAGTGTTTCCCTGAACCTGTCAGTCATCCACCCAGTTGCCTTCAGCGCTCATTAACCTTCCTGACACTCATATACCCTCTATCACATCTCTCATATCACTTCTATCACTTTACCTCTCTCTCTCCATCTCTCTCTCTCTCACATCCCCTCTCTATCATCTTTCATATCCCATCTCTCTCCATACATCTCTCCCTCGATCCCCCACTCTCTCTCTCTCTCAACTGGGGACATTTTGTTTGTCGCCACAAGGTCAAATGCTATTTCTAGGTAGTTTAGAGTTAAGGTTAGAATTAGTGTTAGGGTGAGAATTAGGTTTAGGGTTAGGAACTAGGGTTAATTTTAGGATTAGGAGCTAGGGTTAGGTTCAGGGTTAGGGTTAGATTTTCGAGTTAAGGTTAGGGTTAAGATTATGGTTAGGATTAGGTTTAGGGTTAAAAATATAATTTTGAATGGGAGTGAATTGTGTGTACCCACAAGGTCAGTTGAACAAGACTGTGTGTGTGTGTGTGTGTGTGTGTGTGTGTGTGTGTGTGTGTGTGTGTGTGTGTGTGTGTGTGTGTGTGTGTGTGTGTGTGTGTGTGTGTGTGTGTGTGTGTGTGTGTGTGTGTGCGTGCGTGCGGGTGCGCGTGCGCGTGTGTGTTTAGTTGTAAGATGCCAACTGCTCTGCCTATTATTTAGGAAGGAGATCATGTCTTCTTACGTGGCGTTGACTTCCAGTGAGTTATGGTTACTCGTTGAGGCGCAGTGCTATCAGCATCTCACCGAAGAAACACGACAAGGCTGAGAGAGAAGAACACGCACACACACCACACTCACACAGGTTTATCTTAAACACACACACACAGACACAGAAACACACACTCTGACACAGTGATTTAATGCGTTTTAATCATTTTAACATTGCTTGTTTTTTCTGCCTCGCAACCTCTCAATAACACGTTGTCTCAAAACCTTCCATCTAGATGAAGTTTCGTACACACCCACGCACACACACACACACACACACACACACACACACACACACACACACACACACACACACACACACACACACACACACACACACACACACACACATACACGCACGCACACACACACACACACACACACACACACACACACACACACACACACACACACACACACACACACACACACACACACACACACACACACACACACACACACACACACACACACACACACACACACACAGGTTTATCCTAAACACACACCACACACAGCAGTGTATGTGAGGCAGGAAGAAATAGACATTGAGACTATGGTATGCGGTATCACCAGTGCTGTAGGTGCTGCAGGTGTGTGACTTTGCAGTAACGTGGTTGGGACATTGTCAAATCCCCTGAGAATGCTGGCTGTCTGCCTGCCTGCCTGCCTGGCTGCCTGCCTTGCTGCCTGGCTGCCTGCCTTGTTGCCTGGCTACCTGCCTGGCTGCCTGGCTGCCTGCCTGCAGCTCCCCACCACACAGCACCAGACCCTGTGTGTCTTTCACACTGAGCAGGCAGGGGAAGTGGGCCCTCTGGTACAGGGTCTGATGGTCACTGGAGTCACCATGAGAACACACTTTCCGTTTCCATGACTGTGCTTATTTCTCTGTGAAGGACATTGAAGATGTGTATGTGCACTTTATAGTTTCATTGGATATGGTTTGACTGTTTCTTATACGGGCCTGGTAAACTTAATCTAATGTCCCCCTCAACTTAATGTGACCCCAGTGGCAGATGAATGACCAGTGAGCATTGTGTTGGCAAACTGAGATATTAGCTGAGCTGCAGGACTGTTCAGATCACGACACTGTGGGCATGACTTCAGTCAGAAATAAGATATCTCCAGCAGATTGCAAAAGTCCCGAGATGGGGCAAATAATGATGGAAAGGAAACACAAAAATGATGTATTGTTCCCAGTCTAAGCCAGAGAGGCTGAGTCTTTGTGGCTGTGCCCTCAGACTACTGGGTTTAAGAGGAGTCTAAACACACACATTATAAATCTGCACCATTTATACATTACCCTGAAGTGACCCCTGCTGGTGATTTAGTTCAATGCAATGTGTGTATTCATATACTTGTATAATTCCTGATTTTAAAAAAGACTACTAAGCATTAAACTTGAGTAAAAATCTCCCCATGTATAGGGGGACTTTCAAGATTGAAAGAAATCACTTCACAAGCTAACTGGAATTGGAACGACAGTAAGATTGGTGTGTTTACAGTCAAGATGATCTCACCAGCACATCGCTTGCACTAGTAAACAAAATGTATGCTCTTGGTGGTGAATTTTACCTCGCCAATCTCTCTGTCCATACTGTCTCTGAGTTGACTGATTTCACTTTGAAAAGTATTGAGCACCTTTCTACCTTTCTGTCTGTCACTCTCTCCCTGTCCACTCAGCCAGTCAACTTCCTATATCCCCCCCTTCACTCTCTCCCTGTCCACTCAGCCAGTCAACTCCCCGTATCCCCCCCCTTCACTCTCTCCCTGTCCACTCAGCCAGTCAACTTCCTGTATCCCCCCCTTCACTCTCTCCCTGTCCACTCAGCCAGTCAACTCCCCGTATCCCCCCCTTCACTCTCTCCCTGTCCACTCAGCCAGTCAACTTCCTGTATCCCCCCCTTCACTCTCTCCCTGTCCACTCAGCCAGTCAACTCCCCGTATCCCCCCTTCACTCTCTCCCTGTCCACTCAGCCAGTCAACTTCCTGTATCCCCCCCTTCACTCTCTCCCTGTCCACTCAGCCAGTCAACTTCCTGTATCCCCCCCTTCACTCTCTCCCTGTCCACTCAGCCAGTCAACTCCCCGTATCCCCCCCTTCACTCTCTCCCTGTCCACTCAGCCAGTCAACTTCCTGTATCCCCCCCTTCACTCTCTCCCTGTCCACTCAGCCAGTCAACATTCTGTATCTCCCCTTCACTCTCTCCCTGTCCACTCAGCCAGTCAACTCCCCGTATCCCCCCTTCACTCTCTCCCTGTCCACTCAGCCAGTCAACTCCCTGTATCTCCCCTTCACTCTCTCCCTGTCCACTCAGCCAGTCAACTTCCTGTATCCCCCCCTTCACTCTCTCCCTGTCCACTCAGCCAGTCAACTTCCTGTATCCCCCCCTTCACTTTCTCCCTGTCCACTCAGCCAGTCAACTTCCTGTATCCCCCCCTTCACTCTCTCCCTGTCCACTCAGCCAGTCAACTTCCTGTATCCCCCCCTTCACTCTCGCCCTGTCCACTCAGCCAGTCAACTCCCCGTATCCCCCCCTTCACTCTCTCCCTGTCCACTCAGCCAGTCAACTTCCTGTATCCCCCCCTTCACTCTCTCCCTGTCCACTCAGCCAGTCAACTTCCTGTATCTCCCCTTCACTCTCTCCCTGTCCACTCAGCCAGTCAACTCACCGTATCCCCCCCTTCACTCTCTCCCTGTCCACTCAGCCAGTCAACATTCTGTATCTCCCCTTCACTCTCTCCCTGTCCACTCAGCCAGTCAACTCCCCGTATCCCCCCCTTCACTCTCTCCCTGTCCACTCAGCCAGTCAACTTCCTGTATCTCCCCTTCACTCTCTCCCTGTCCACTCAGCCAGTCAACTTCCTGTATCCCCCCCTTCACTCTCTCCCTGTCCACTCAGCCAGTCAACTTCCTGTATCCCCCCCTTCACTCTCTCCCTGTCCACTCAGCCAGTCAACTCCCCGTATCCCCCCCTTCACTCTCTCCCTGTCCACTCAGCCAGTCAACTTCCTGTATCCCCCCCTTCACTCTCGCCCTGTCCACTCAGCCAGTCAACTTCCTGTATCCCCCCCTTCACTCTCGCCCTGTCCACTCAGCCAGTCAACTCCCCGTATCCCCCCTTCACTCTCTCCCTGTCCACTCAGCCAGTCAACTTCCTGTATCCCCCCCTTCACTCTCTCCCTGTCCACTCAGCCAGTCAACTTCCTGTATCCCCCCCTTCACTCTCTCCCTGTCCACTCAGCCAGTCAACTCCCCGTATCCCCCCCTTCACTCTCTCCCTGTCCACTCAGCCAGTCAACTCCCCGTATCCCCCCCTTCTCTCTCTCCCTGTCCACTCAGCCAGCCAACTCCCCGTATCCCCCTTTTTCCATCCCCTTCACTCTCTCCCTGTCCACTCAGCCAGCCAACTCACCGTATCCCCCTTTTTCCATCCCCTTCACTCTCTCCCTGTCCACTCAGCCAGCCAACTCACCGTACCCCCTCCCCCTTCTTCCCTCTCCCCTCTTCCCTCCCCTTCACTCTCCTCCTATCCACACAGCAGCTCAACATAATACCACCCTATCCCAGCATGACTCATCATACAACCCCCCCCAAACACATATACACACTTTCTATTTTCCCTTTCTTAGACACTTCCTATTGTCCCATCCTTGGACACTTCCTATTGTCCCTTCCTTGGACACTTCAAATGCATCTCCAAGATTCCTCTCTCTACTTTCTTGCTTGCTAGACTGCTTTCTGACGACAACACGATTGATCTGATCTGAGCCAGAGATCCACAGAGAAGCAAGAGAGGTACCAATACCACACACTCAGGCACACGCACGCACACACACGCAGACGCACACATGCACACACTGGTTGTATGGTGGAGTACGGCTGGTGAGTCACCAGCTAGGGCACCTTACCCCAGCTAGGGCACCTTACCCCAGCTAGGGCACCTTACCACAGCTGGGGCACCTTACCACAGCTAGGGCACCTTACCACAGCTGGGGCACCTTACCACAGCTGGGGCACCTTACCCCAGCTAGGGCACCTTACCCCAGCTAGGGCACCTTACCCCAGCTAGGGCACCTTACCCCAGCTAGGGCACCTTACCACAGCTGGGGCACCTTACCACAGCTGGGGCACCTTACCACAGCTGGGGCACCTTACCACAGCTGGGGCACCTTACCCCAGCTAGGGCACCTTACCCCAGCTAGGGCACCTTACCCCAGCTAGGGCACCTTACCCCAGCTAGGGCACCTTACCCCAGCTAGGGCACCTTACCACAGAGTGCAGTATTTCCAGTTTTCGTGAATGCTAGCTCTCAGGGATAAGTTGAGTGATGGGGACAGAACAAGAAAGGAATCTATTAAAAGTTCCCCAAGGATATCAGACAACAAACACCTGAGCCCAGTCAATACCTACTCTCTACTCCAGTGGGGGCTGGTGGGAGGAGCTATAGGAGGATGGGCTCATTGTAATGGCTGGAATGGAAGAAATGGAACGAAGTACCCCCCCCCTCTCCTCCCACCTTTACTCTCTTCCTGTCCACACAGCAACTCAACATAATACCACCTCTTCCCAGCATGACTCATCATACACCCCCCCCCCCCCCACACACACACACACACACACACACACACACTCTCACACACACACACACACTGCAGTCTGTGAAAGGTGACATTCACCAAGCTGTCTACCAACCCCGCCAGACAAGTCATGGCATTGTCAGTCGACCACGTAAGGGCGCAATTAACTTTGGGAGCCTCCTGACAGCTGTGTGTGCGTCTGTCTACGTGTGTGTGTGTGTGTGTGTGTGTGTGTGTGTGTGTGTGTGTGTGTGTGTGTGTGTGTGTGTGTGTGTGTGTGTGTGTGTGTGTGTGTGTGTGTGTGTGTGTGTGTGTGTGTGTGTGTGTGTGAGTGGCCCTTTATCAACTAGCTGAGATGTTGATGAAACATGCTGATGAAACTAGTCAGTGGGTGTCATTTTACAGACTCTGCCCTGTCTCTGGCCCCGGGGTGACAGGACAAGCCCAAAGTGTATTACAACAATTCAACAATTAACAACTATCATCAACAACAACTGGGGGACCCCCAGTCCCAAACCAACCTCTAGTCATCTGGAGGACTCACTGTTCCCCAGTCCCAAACCAACCTCTAGTCATGCAGAGGACTCAATGGTCCCCAGTCCCAAACCAACCTCTAGTCATGCAGAGGACTCAATGGTCCCCAGTCCCAAACCAACCTCTAGTCAATGAGAGGACTCAATGGTCCCCAGTCCCAAACCAACCTCTAGTCATGCAGAGGACTCAATGGTCCCCAGTCCCAAACCAACCTCTAGTCATGCAGAGGACTCAATGGTCCCCAGTCCCAAACCAACCTCTAGTCAATGAGAGGACTCAATGGTCCCCAGTCCCAAACCAACCTCTAGTCAATGAGAGGACTCAATGGTCCCCAGATCCTAACCAACCTCTAGTCATGCAGAGGACTCAATGGTCCCCAGTCCCAAACCAACCTCTAGTCAATGAGAGGACTCAATGGTCCCCAGTCCCAAACCAACCTCTAGTCAATGAGAGGACTCAATGGTCCCCAGTCCCAAACCAACCTCTAGTCAATGAGAGGACTCAATGGTCCCCAGTCCCAAACCAACCTCTAGTCATGCAGAGGACTCAATGGTCCCCAGTCCCAAACCAACCTCTAGTCATGCAGAGGACTCAATGGTCCCCAGTCCCAAACCAACCTCTAGTCAATGAGAGGACTCAATGGTCCCCAGTCCCAAACCAACCTCTAGTCATGCAGAGGACTCAATGGTCCCCAGTCCCAAACCAACCTCTAGTCAATGAGAGGACTCAATGGTCCCCAGTCTCAAACCAACCTCTAGTCATGCAGAGGACTCAATGGTCCCCAGTCCCAAACCAACCTCTAGTCAATGAGAGGACTCAATGGTCCCCAGTCCCAAACCAACCTCTAGTCAATGAGAGGACTCAATGGTCCCCAGTCCCAAACCAACCTCTAGTCATGCAGAGGACTCAATGGACCCCAGTCCCAAACTGGTGGAGTACGGCTGGACGAGCTCAGGGCGAGGATCTCCTTCCAGTGAGACATCAGGGACTGTAACATACTCTGTTTCACGGAATGATGGCTCTCTCCGGATATACTGTCCTGTCCATACAGCCAGCTGGGTTCTCAGTACATTGCACAGACAGGAATGAAGAACGCTCAAGGAAGAAAGGCGCTGGTATATGTTTCATGATTTACTACTCATGGTGTGATTGTGATAACGTCCAGAAAGTCCTTTTGTTCACCCGACCTAGAATACCTCACAATCAAAAGCCGACCGTATTACCTCCCAAGAGAATTCTCTTCGGTTATAGTCACAGCCGTGTATGTTCCCCTCAAGCCGATACCACGACGGCCCTCAAAGAACTGCACTGGACTTTGTGCAAACTGGAAACCACATATCCTGAGGCCGCATGTATTGTAGCTGGGGATTTTAACAAATCAAATTTCAGGAAAACGCTACCAAAGTTCATGAACAACCGCATTTAACCATGGCAAGGCGACTGGGAATATGGTTGAATACAAACAGTGTAGTTATTCCCTCCGTAAGGCAATCAAACAGGCAAAACGTCAGTACAGAGACAAAGTGGAGTCGCAATTCAACGGCTCAGACGTGAGACGTATGTGGCAGGGTCTACAGACAATCATGTATTACAAAGGGAAAACCAGCCATGTCGCAAAAACAACCTCTTGTTCCCGGATAGGCTAAACACCATCTTAACACAGTGCCACTGACACGGCCCACTCCCAAGGACTGTGGGCTCTCCTTCTCCGTTGCCGACGGGAGTAAGACATTTAAGTGTGTTAACCCTCGCAAGGCTGCCAGCCCAGGCAGCATCCCTAGCCGCGTCCTCAGAGCATGCACAGACCAGCTGGCAGGAGTGTTTATGGACATATTCAATCTCTCCCTATCCCAGTCTGCTGACCCCACTTGCTTCAAGTGAACCCAAGAAAGCAAAGGTAACAGATCTAAATGACTATTGCCCCATAGCACTCACTTCTGTCATCATGAAGTGCTTTAAGAGGCTAGCTAAGGATCATATCACCTTTACTTTTCCTGCATACCACATCAAAAGATCCACAGACGCTGCAATTGCCATTGCACCGCACACTGCCCTATTCCATCTGGACATTAGGAATACCTATGTAAAAATGCTGTTAATTGACTATAGGTCAGCCTTCAACACCATAGTACCCTCCAAGCTCATCATTAAGCTCGGGGCCCTGGCTCTGAACCCCGCTCTGCGCTACTAGGTCCAGGACTTCCTGACAGTCCGCTCCCAGGTGGTGAAGGCAGGAAACAACATCTCCACCCCGCTGATCCTCAACACTGGGGCCCCACAAGGGCAAGTGCTCAGCCCCCTCCTGTACTCCCTGTTCACCCATGACAGTGTGGCCACGCAAGCCTCCAACTCAATCATCAAGTTTGCAGTCGACACAACAGTAGTAGGCCTGATTACCAAAAATGACGAGACAGCCTACAGGGAAGGGTTGAAGGCCCCGCCGGCATGGGGTCATGAAAATAACCTCTCCCTCAACGTCAACAAAACAAAAGAGTTGGTTGTGGACTTCAGGAAACAGCAGAGGGAGTACGCCCCTATCCATATCGATGGGACCGCAGTGGAGAAGGTGAAAAGCTTCAAGTTCCTCAGCGTACACATCACTGATAGTCTGAAATGGTCCACCCACACAGACAGTGTGGCGAAGAAGGCGCGACAGCGCCTCTTCAACCTGAGGAGGCTGAAGAAATAGGGGCTTAGGGGCTTAGCCCCTAAGACCCTCACAAACTTTTACAGAGAGCATCCTGTCGGGCTGTATCACCGCCTGGTACAGCAACTGCACGGAGTGGCATTTTAGTCAATGCTACTCCGACATTGTGTCACGACTTCAACCGAGGCAGGCTCTCCTTCCCGTTCGGGTGGCGCTCGGCGGTCGTCGTCACCGGCCTACTAGCTGCTACTGACTCTTTTTCCTCCCCCTCCTTATGTGTTTATGTGTATCACCTGGTTTGAGGGAATTGGCAATCAGGGTGGCTTTATTAGTCAGCCAGCCTGTCTGCTTCTTTGTGCGGGATTGTTCGTCTGTTTCTTTGGATTTCGGGAGTGGTTCGTGTTTGTGTACTGGTTTTGTCTTCATGTTTGAAGACAGGTGTTTATTTGACACCCAGTAGTCCGGTTTGGACATTTTTGGTTTACGGGTTGGGAATTAAACTCAACGTATTGAAGCTCTGCTGTTCCTGCGTCTGATTCCACTACACCCCGACACCTAGAGCATTACACATTGGCTGTTCTTAATTCCATTATTTTACTTTTAAATTTGTGTGTATTGTTGTGAATTGTTAGATACTACTGCACTGTTGGTACTAGACCCGCAATAACATCTGCTAAATATATGTACGTGACCAATAAAATTTGATTTGATTTGAATACCTACTCTCTTCTCCAGTGGAGGCTGGTGGGAGGAACTATAGGAGGACGGGCTCATTGTAATGCCTGAAATGGAAGTAACGGAACGGAATCAAGTATGGTTTGATATGTTTGATACCAATCCATTTATTCCATGCCAGCCATTACAATGAGCCCATCCTCCAATAGCTCCTCCCAACAGCCTCCTCTGCCACTACTCTGTCTCTGTTCTCCCTCTGATACGTTGTTCCTCTATACATCCTCCTAGAAATATGATATGTTACAGCATCCAATTCGTACGCTATTGTACGTAAGTCGTCCTCGAAATCGTATTAATGTGTACGACCTCTATTCCATTCATAATGGAACCTAATGTAACGTAATATCGGTCTAAATGAAGGGACCAGCTTTACATACCAAATCCTACAAATTTCTCTGTGACCAGGTTGAGGTAACAGGTTGTAATCTTAGATAGGTATACGTGCTATCAAGCTCACATGAGAAAAAAAGATGTGGTCTTATTATGGCCTTGTGTGCTCTAGTCTAGATTGCAAACTCTCGCACAATAACATAGATGCAGTTGAAGTCGGAAATTTACATACACTTAGGTTGGAGTCATTAAAACTCGTTTTTCAACCACAAATTTCTTGTTAACAAACTATAGTTTTGGCAAGTCAGTTAGGACATCTACTTTGCGCATGACACAAGTAATTTTTCCAACAATTGTTTACAGACAGATTATTTCACTTATCATTCAATGTATCACAATTCCAGTGGGTCAGAAGAGTACGAACTAAGTTGACTGTGCCTTTAAACAGCTTGGAAAATCCAGAAAATTATGTCATGGCTTTAGAAGCTTCTGATAGGCTAAATGATATAATTTCAGTCAATAGGAGGTGTACCTGTGGATGTATTTCAAGGCATACCTTCAAACTCAGTGCCTCTTTGCTTGACATCATGGGAAAATCAAAAGAAATCAGCCAAGACCTCAGAAAAAAATTGTAGACCTCCACAAGTCTGGTTCATCATTGGGAGCAATTTCCAAACACCTGAAGGCACCACAATCATTTGTACAGAACAACAGCAATGGACCTTGTGAAGATGCTGGAGGAAACAGGTACAAAAGTATCTATATCCACAGTAAAACGAGTCCTATATCGACATAACCTGAAAGGCCGCTCAGCAAGGAAGAAGTCACTGCTCCAGAACCGTCATAAAAAAGCCAGACTAAGGTTTGCAACTGCACATGGGGACAAAGATCGTACTTTTTGTAGAAATGTCCTCTGGTCTGATGAAACAAAAATATAACTGTTTGGCCACAATGACCATCGTTATGTTTGGAGAAAAAAAGAGGAGGCTTGCAAGTCAAAGAACACCCTCCCAACCGTGAAGCACGGGGGTGGCAGCATCATGTTGTGGGGGTGCTTTGCTGCAGGAGGGACTGGTGCACTTTACAAAATAGATGGTATCAAGGGGAAGGAAAATTTGGTGAATATATTGAAGCAACATCTCAAGACATCAGTCCGGAAGTTAAAGCTTGGTCGCAAATAGGTCTTCCAAATGTACCCCAAGCATACTTCCAAAGTTGTGGCAAAATGGCTTAAGGACAACAAAGTCAAGGTATTGGAGTGGCCATCACAAAGCCCTGACCTCAATCCTATAGAAAATTTGTGGGCAGAACTCAAAAAGCGTGTGCGAGCAAGGAGGCCTACAAACCTGAGTCAGTTACACCAGCTCTGTCAGGATGAATGGGCCAAAATTCACCCAACTTAATGTGGGAAGCTTGTGGAAGGCTACCCAAAACGTTTGACCCACATTAAACAATTTAGTTATAGAGGCTGTATAATTACTGACCACTACTCTAGTTATAGAGTCTGTAGAGTTACTGACCACTACTAGTTATAGAGTCTGTAGAGTTACTAACCACTACTAGTTATAGAGTCTGTAGAGTTACTGACCACTACTCTGGTTATAGAGTCTGTAGAGTTACTGACCACTACTAGTTATAGAGTCTGTAGAGTTACTGACCACTACTAGTTATAGAGTCTGTAGAGTTACTGACCACTACTCTAGTTAGAGTCTGTAGAGTTACTAACCACTACTAGTTATAGAGTCTGTAGAGTTACTGACCACTACTAGTTATAGAGCCTGTAGAGTTACTGACCACTACTCTAGTTATAGAGTCTGTAGAGTTACTGACCACTACTAGTTATAGAGTCTGTAGAGTTACTGACCACTACTAGTTATAGAGTCTGTAGAGTTACTGACCACTACTAGTTATAGAGTCTGTAGAGTTACTGACCACTACTCTAGTTAGAGTCTGTAGAGTTACTAACCACTACTAGTTATAGAGCCTGTAGAGTTACTGACCACTACTCTAGTTATAGAGTCTGTAGAGTTACTGACCACCACTAGTTATAGAGTCTGTAGAGTTACTGACCACTACTCTAGTTAGAGTCTGTAGAGTTACTGACCACTACTCTAGTTAGAGTCTGTAGAGTTACTAACCACTACTCTAGTTATAGAGTCTGTAGAGTTACTGACCACTACTAGTTATAGTATGTAGAGTTACTAACCACTACTCTAGTTATAGAGTCTGTAGAGTTACTGACCACTACTCTAGTTATAGAGTCTGTAGAGTTACTGACCACTACTCTAGTTATAGAGTCTGTAGAGTTACTGACCACTACTAGTTATAGAGTCTGTAGAGTTACTGACCACTACTAGTTATAGAGCCTGTAGAGTTACTGACCACTACTAGTTATAGAGCCTTTAGAGTTACTGACCACTACTAGTTATAGAGGCTGTAGAGTTACTGACCACTACTAGTTATAGAGTCTGTAGAGTTACTGACCACTACTAGTTATAGAGCCTGTAGAGTTACTGACCACTACTCTAGTTATAGAGTCTGTAGAGTTACTGGCCACTACTCTAGTTATAGAGTCTGTAGAGTTACTGACCACTACTAGTTATAGAGTCTGTAGAGTTACTGACCACTACTAGTTATAGAGTCTGTAGAGTTACTGACCACTACTAGTCGTAGAGTCTGTAGAGTTACTGACCACTACTAGTTATAGAGTCTGTAGAGTTACTGGCCACTACTAATTATAGAGTATGTAGAGTTACTAACCGCTACTCTAGTTATAGAGTCTGTAGAGTTACTGACCACTACTAGTTATAGAGTCTGTAGAGTTACTTACCACTACTAGTTATAGAGTCTGTAGAGTTACTGACCACTACTCTAGTTATAGAGTCTGTAGAGTTACTGACCACTACTAGTTATAGAGTCTGTAGAGTTACTGACCACTACTAGTTATAGAGTCTGTAGAGTTACTGACCACCACTCTAGTTAGAGTCTGTAGAGTTACTAACCACTACTAGTTCCTTCCCTGAGGATGGCTCACCTCTCACAGTTCTGGGTGACTTTAACCTCCCCACGTCTACCTTTGACTCATTCCTCTCTGCCTCCCTCTTTCCACTCCTCTCCTCTTTTGACCTCACCCTCTCACCTTCCCCCCCTACTCACAAGGCAGGCAATACGCTTGACCTCATCTTTACTAGATGCTGTTCTTCCACTAATCTCATTGCAACTCCTCTCCAAGTCTCCGACCACTACCTTGTATCCTTTTCCCTCTCGCTCTCATCCAACACTTCCCACTCTGCCCCTACTCGGATGGTATCGCGCCGTCCAAACCTTCGCTCTCTCTCCCCTGCTTCTCTCTCCTCTTCCATCCTATCATCTCTTCCCTCTGCTCAAACCTTCTCCAACCTATCTCCTGATTCTGCCTCCTCAACCCTCCTCTCCTCCCTTTCTGCATCCTTTGACTCTCTATGTCCCCTATCCTCCAGGCCGGCTCGGTCCTCCCCTCCTGCCCCGTGGCTCGACGACTCATTGCGAGCTCACAGAACAGGGCTCCGGGCAGCCGAGCGGAAATGAAGGAGAACTCGCCTCCCTGCGGACCTGGCATCCTTTCACTCCCTCCTCTCTACATTTTCCTCTTCTGTCTCTGCTGCTAAAGCCACTTTCTACCACTCTAAATTCCAAGCATCTGCCTCTAACCCTAGGAAGCTCTTTGCCACCTTCTCCTCCCTCCTGAATCCTCCTCCCCCCTCCCCCCCCTCCTCCCTCTCTGCGGATGACTTCGTCAACCATTTTGAAAAGAAGGTTGATGACATCCGATCCTCGTTTGCTAAGTCAAACGACACCGCTGGTTCTGCTCACACTGCCCTACCCTGTGCTTTGACCTCTTTCTCCCCTCTCTCCCCAGATGAAATCTCGCGTCTTGTGACGGCCGGCCGCCCAACAACCTGCCCGCTTGACCCTATCCCCTCCTCTCTTCTCCAGACCATTTCCGGAGACCTTCTCCCTTACCTCACCTCGCTCATCAACTCATCCCTGACCACTGGCTACGTCCCTTCCGTCTTCAAGAGAGCGAGAGTTGCACCCCTTCTGAAAAAACCTACACTCGATCCCTCCGATGTCAACAACTACAGACCAGTATCCCTTCTTTCTTTTCTCTCCAAAACTCTTGAACGTGCCGTCCTTGGCCAGCTCTCCTGCTATCTCTCTCAGAATGACCTTCTTGATCCAAATCAGTCAGGTTTCAAGACTAGTCATTCAACTGAGACTGCTCTTCTCTGTGTCACGGAGGCGCTCCGCACTGCTAAAGCTAACTCTCTCTCCTCTGCTCTCATCCTTCTAGACCTATCGGCTGCCTTTGATACTGTGAACCATCAGATCCTCCTCTCCACCCTCTCCGAGTTGGGCATCTCCGGCGCGGCCCACGCTTGGATTGCGTCCTACCTGACAGGTCGCTCCTACCAGGTGGCGTGGCGAGAATCTGTCTCCTCACCACGTGCTCTCACCACTGGTGTCCCCCAGGGCTCTGTTCTAGGCCCTCTCCTATTCTCGCTATACACCAAGTCACTTGGCTCTGTCATAACCTCACATGGTCTCTCCTATCATTGCTATGCAGACGACACACAATTAATCTTCTCCTTTCCCCCTTCTGATAACCAGGTGGCGAATCGCATCTCTGCATGTCTGGCAGACATATCAGTGTGGATGACGGATCACCACCTCAAGCTGAACCTCGGCAAGACGGAGCTGCTCTTCCTCCCAGGGAAGGACTGCCCGTTCCATGATCTCGCCATCACGGTTGACAACTCCATTGTGTCCTCCTCCCAGAGCGCTAAGAACCTTGGCGTGATCCTGGACAACACCCTGTCGTTCTCAACCAACATCAAGGCGGTGACCCGTTCCTGTAGGTTCATGCTCTACAACATTCGCAGAGTACGACCCTGCCTCACACAGGAAGCGGCGCAGGTCCTAATCCAGGCACTTGTCATCTCCCGTCTGGATTACTGCAACTCGCTGTTGGCTGGGCTCCCTGCCTGTGCCATTAAACCCCTACAACTCATCCAGAACGCCGCAGCCCGTCTGGTGTTCAACCTTCCCAAGTTCTCTCACGTCACCCCGCTCCTCCGCTCTCTCCACTGGCTTCCAGTTGAAGCTCGCATCCGCTACAAGACCATGGTGCTTGCTTACGGAGCTGTGAGGGGAACGGCACCTCTGTACCTTCAGGCTCTGATCAGGCCCTACACCCAAACAAGGGCACTGCGTTCATCCACCTCTGGCCTGCTCGCCTCCCTACCTCTGAGGAAGTACAGTTCCCGCTCAGCCCAGTCAAAACTGTTCGCTGCTCTGGCACCCCAATGGTGGAACAAACTCCCTCACGACGCCAGGACAGCGGAGTCAATCACCACCTTCCGGAGACACCTGAAACCCCACCTCTTTAAGGAATACCTAGGATAGGATAAAGTAATCCTTCTAACCCCCCCCCCCCTTAAAAGATCTAGATGCACTATTGTAAAGTGGCTGTTCCACTGGATATCATAAGGTGAATGCACCAATTTGTAAGTCGCTCTGGATAAGAGCGTCTGCTAAATGACTTAAATGTAAATGTTAAATGTAGTTATAGTCTGTAGAGTTACTAACCACTACTAGTTATAGAGCCTGTAGAGTTACTGACCACTACTCTAGTTATAGAGTCTGTAGAGTTACTGACCACCACTAGTTATAGAGTCTGTAGAGTTACTAACCACTACTCTAGTTATAGAGTCTGTAGAGTTACTGACCACTACTCTAGTTATAGAGTCTGTAGAGTTACTGACCACTACTAGTTATAGAGTCTGTAGAGTTACTGACCACTACTAGTTATAGAGTCTGTAGAGTTACTGACCACTACTAGTTATAGAGTCTGTAGAGTTACTGACCACTACTCTAGTTATAGAGTCTGTAGAGTTACTGACCACTACTCTAGTTAGAGTCTGTAGAGTTACTAACCACTACTCTAGTTATAGAGTCTGTAGAGTTACTGACCACTACTCTAGTTATAGAGTCTGTAGAGTTACTGACCACTACTAGTTATAGAGTCTGTAGAGTTACTGACCACTACTAGTTATAGAGCTTGTAGAGTTACTGACCACTACTAGTTATAGAGCCTGTAGAGTTACTGACCACTACTAGTTATAGAGCCTGTAGAGTTACTGACCACTACTAGTTATAGAGCCTGTAGAGTTACTGACCACTACTAGTTATAGAGCCTGTAGAGTTACTGACCACTACTCTAGTTATAGAGTCTGTAGAGTTACTGACCACTACTAGTTATAGAGTCTGTAGAGTTACTGACCACTACTATTATAGAGTGTGTAGAGTTACTGACCACTCTAGTTATAGAGTCTGTAGAGTTACTTACCACTACTAGTTATAGAGTCTGTAGAGTTACTACCACTACTAGTTATAGAGTCTGTAGAGTTACTGACCACTACTCTAGTTATAGAGTCTGTAGAGTACTGACCACTACTAGTTATAGAGTCTGTAGA